>NC_138774.1:293539427-293723402 GCF_965119305.1 Pelophylax lessonae
TGGATGGACTCATGGATGGATGGATGGATAGATGGACTAATGGATGGATGGACTCATGGATGGATGGATGGACTCATGGATGGATGGATGGATGGATGGATGGACTCATGGATGGATGGATGGACTCATGGATGGATGGATGGATGGTTGGACTCATGGATAGACGGACTCATGGATGGATGGATGGATGGACTCATGGATGGATGGATGGATAGATGGACTCATGGATGGATGGACTCATGGATGGATGGATGGACCCATGGATGGATGGATGGAGTCTTGGATGGATGGATGGTTGGATGGATGGACTCATGGATGGACTCATGGATGGATGGATGGATGGATGGACTCATGGATGGATGGATGGATGGATAGATGGATGGACTCATGGATGGATAGATGGACTCATGGATGGATGGACTCATGGATGGATGGATGGATGGATGGACTCATGGATGGATGGATGGATGGACTCATGGATGGATGGATGGATGGATGGACTCATGGATAGATGGATGGACTCATGGATGGATGGACTCATGGATGGATGGATGGACTCATGGATGGACGGATGGACTCATGGATGGATGGACTCATGGATGGATGGATGGATGGACTCATGGATGGATGGATGGATGGACTCATGGATGGATGGATGGATGGATGGATGGACTCATGGATGGATGGACACATGGATGGATGGACTCATGGATGGATGGACTCATGGATGGATGGATGGACTCATGGATGGATGGACACATGGATGGACACATGGATGGATGGATGGATGGACTCATGGATGGATGGACACATGGATGGATGGCTGGACTCATGGATGGATGGACTCATGGATGGATGGACACATGGATGGATTGACACATGGATGGATGGATGGACTCATGGATAGATGGACACATGGATGGATGGTCTCATGGATGGATGGACTCATGGATGGATGGATGGACTCATGGATAGATGGACACATGGATGGATGGACTCATGGATGGATGGATGGATGGATGGATGGATGGATGGATGGATGGACTCATGGATGGATGGATGGACTCATGGATGGATGGATGGATGGACTCATGTATGGATGGATGGATGGATGGATGGATGGATGGATGGATGGATGGACTTATGGATGTATGGACTCATGGATAGATGGATGGATGGACTCATGGATGGATGGATGGATTAATGGATGGACTCATGAATGGATGTATGGATGGATGGACTCATGGATGGATGGACTCATGGATGGATGGATGGATGGATGGACTCATGGATGGATGGACTCATGGATGGATGACACATGGATGGATGGACAGATGGACTCATGGATGGATGGATGGATGGATGGATGGACTCATGGATGGATGGATGAATGGACTCATGGATGGATGGACTCATGGATGGATGGATGTATGGACTCATGGATGGATGGATGGATGGACTCATGGATGGATGGATGGATGGATGGACTCATGGATGGATGGATGGACTCATGGATGGATGGATGGATAGATGGACTAATGGATGGATGGACTCATGGATGGATGGATGGACTCATGGATGGATGGATGGATGGATGGACTCATGGATGGATGGATGGACTCATGGATGGATGGTTGGACTCATGGATAGACGGACTCATGGATGGATGGATGGATGGATGGATAGATGGACTCATGGATGGATGGACTCATGGATGGATGGATGGACCCATGGATGGATGGATGGAGTCTTGGATGGATGGATGGTTGGATGGATGGACTCATGGATGGACTCATGGATGGATGGATGGATGGATGGACTCATGGATGGATGGATGGATGGATAGATGGATGGACTCATGGATGGATAGATGGACTCATGGATGGATGGACTCATGGATGGATGGATGGATGGATGGACTCATGGATGGATGGATGGATGGACTCATGGATGGATGGATGGATGGATGGACTCATGGATAGATGGATGGACTCATGGATGGATGGACTCATGGATGGATGGATGGACTCATGGATGGACGGATGGACTCATGGATGGATGGACTCATGGATGGATGGATGGATGGACTCATGGATGGATGGACTCATGGATGGATGGATGAATGGACTCATGGATGGATGGATGAATGGATTCATGGATGGATGGATGGACTCATGGATGGATGGACTAATGGATGGACTGATGGATGGATGGATGGATCGATGGACTCATGGATGGATGGATGGATTCATGGATGGATGGATGGACTCATGGATGGATGGATGGATGGATTCATGGATGGATGGATGGATGGACTCATGGATGGATGGATGGATGGATGGATGGACTCATGGATGGATAGATGGACTCATGGATGGATGGATGGATGGATCGATGGACTCATGGATGGATGGACTCATAGATGGATGGATGGACTCATGGATGGATGGATAGAAGGACTCATGGATGGATTCATGGATTCATGGATGGATGGATGGACTCATGGATGGATGGATGGATGGATGGACTCATGGATGGATGGATGGATGGATGGATGGATGGATGGACTCATGGATGGATGGACTCATGGATGGACTCATGGATGGATGGATGGATGGATGGACTCATGGATGGATGGACTCATGGATGGACTCATGGATGGATGGATGGACTCATGGATGGATAGATGGACTCATGGATGGATGGACGGATGTATGGATGGATGGATGGATGGATGGACTCATGGATGGATGGACTCATGGCTGGATGGATCGATGGACTTATGGATGGATGGACTCATGGATGGATGGATGGACTCATGGATGGATAGATGGACTCATGGATGGATGGACTCATGGATGGATGGATCAACTCATGGATGGATGGATGGACTCATGGATGGATGTATGGACTCATGGATGGAATGATGGACGGATGGATGGATGGATGGACTCATGGATGTATGGACTCATGGATGGATGGAGGGATGGATGGATGAATGGACTCATGGATGGATGGATGGATGGACTCATGGATGGATGGATGGACTCATGGATGGATGGACGGATGAATGGATGGATGGATGGATGGACTCATGGATGGATGGACTCATGGCTGGATGGATCGATGGACTCATGGATGGATGGACTCATGGATGGATGGATGGACTCATGGATGGATAGATGGACTCATGGATGGATGGATCAACTCATGGATGGATGGATGGACTCATGGATGGATGGATGGACTCATGGATGAACTGATGGACGGATGGATGGATGGACTCATTGATGTATGGACTCATGGATGGATGGAGGGATGGATGGATGGACTCATGGATGGAGGGATGGATGGATAGATGGACTCATGGATGGATGGATGGACTCATGGATGGATGGATGGATTAATGGATGGATGGATAGATGGATGGATGAATGGACGGATGGATGGACTCATGGATGGATGGACTCATGGATGGATAGATGGATGGACCGATGGATGAAAGGATGGATGGATGGACTCATGGATAAATGGATGGACTCATGGATGGATGGATGGATGGATGGACTAATGAATGGATGGATGGATGGATGAACTCATGGATGGATGGATGGATGGACTCATGGATGGATGGATGGATGGATGGACTCATGGATGGATGGATGGATGGATGGATGGATTGTAGGACTCATGGATGGATGGATAGATGGACTCATGGATGGATGGACTCATCGATGGATGGACTCATGGATGGATGGACACATGGATGGATGGGCACATGGATGGATGGACTCATGGATGGATTGACTCATGGATGAAAGGACACATGGATGGATGGACTCATGGATGGATGGATGGACTCATGGATGGATGGACTCATGGATGGATGGACTCATGGATGAAAGGACACATGGATGGATGGATGGATGGATGGATGGATGGACTCATGGATGGATGGATGGACTCATGGATGGATGGATGGATGGATGGACTCATGGATGGACTCATGGATGGATGGATGGATGGATGGATGGATGGATGGACGGACTGATGGATAGATGGACTCATGGATGGATGGATGGATGGACTCATGGATGGATGGATGGACTAATGGATGGATGGATGGACTCATGAATGGATGGATGGATGGATGAACTCATGGATGGATGGATGGATGGATGGATGGACTCATGGATGGATGGATGGATGGATGGATGGATGGACTCATGAATGGATGGATGGATAGATGGACTCATGGATGGATGGATAGATGGACTCATGGATGGATGGATGGACTCATGGATGGATGGATGGATGGACTCATGGATGGACTCATGGATGGATGGATGGACTCATGGATGGACTCATGGATGGATGGATGGACTCATGGATGGATGGATGGATGGACTCATGGATGGATGGACGGATGAACTCATGGATGGATGGATGGACTCATGGATGGATGGATGGACTCATGGATGGATGGATGGATGGACTCATGAATGGATAGATGGACTCATGGATGGACTGACGGACGGATGGATGGATGGATGGATGGATGGACTCATGGATGTATGGACTCATGGATGGATGGATGGATGGACTCATGGATGGATGGATGGACTCATGGATGGATAGACTCATGGATGGATGGACTCATGGATGAAAGGACACATGGATGGATGGATGGATGGATGGATGGATGGATGGATGGATGGACACATGGATGGATGGATGGACTTATGGATGGATGGATGGATGGATGGATAAATGGATGGATGAACTCATGGATGGATGGATGGATGGACTCATGGATGGATGGACTCATGGATGGACTCATGGATGGATGGATGGACTCATGGATGGATGGACTCATGGATGGACTCATGGATGGATGGATGGATGGACTCATGGATGGATGGACTCATGGATGGACTCATGGATGGATGGATGGACTCATGGATGGATAGATGGACTCATGGATGGATGGACGGATGTATGGATGGATGGATGGATGGATGGACTCATGGATGGATGGACTCATGGCTGGATGGATCGATGGATTTATGGATGGATGGACTCATGAATGGATGGATGGACTCATGGATGGATAGATGGACTCATGGATGGATGGACTCATGGATGGATGGATCAACTCATGGATGGATGGATGGACTCATGGATGGATGTATGGACTCATGGATGGAATGATGGACGGATGGATGGATGGATGGACTCATGGATGTATGGACTCATGGATGGATGGAGGGATGGATGGATGAATGGACTCATGGATGGATGGATGGATGGATGGACTCATGGATGAATGGATGGACTCATGGATGGATGGACGGATGAATGGATGGATGGATGGATGGACTCATGGATGGATGGACTCATGGCTGGATGGATCGATGGACTCATGGATGGATGGACTCATGGATGGATGGATGGACTCATGGATGGATAGATGGACTCATGGATGGATGCATCAACTCATGGATGGATGGATGGACTCATGGATGGATGGATGGACTCATGGATGAACTGATGGACGGATGGATGGATGGACTCATTGATGTATGGACTCATGGATGGATGGAGGGATGGATGGATGGACTCATGGATGGAGGGATGGATGGATAGATGGACTCATGGATGGATGGATGGACTCATGGATGGATGGATGGATTAATGGATGGATGGATAGATGGATGGATGAATGGACGGATGGATGGACTCATGGATGGATGGACTCATGGATGGATAGATGGATGGACCGATGGATGAAAGGATGGATGGATGGACTCATGGATAAATGGATGGACTCATGGATGGATGGATGGATGGATGGACTAATGAATGGATGGATGGATGGATGGATGAACTCATGGATGGATGGATGGATGGACTCATGGATGGATGGATGGATGGATGGACTCATGGATGGATGGATGGATGGATGGATGGATTGTAGGACTCATGGATGGATGGATAGATGGACTCATGGATGGATGGACTCATCGATGGATGGACACATGGATGGATGGACTCATGGATGGATGGACACATGGATGGATGGGCACATGGATGGATGGACTCATGGATGGATTGACTCATGGATGAAAGGACACATGGATGGATGGATGGATGGATGGATGGATGGATGGATGGATGGACTCATGGATGGATGGACTCATGGATGGATGGACTCATGGATGAAAGGACACATGGATGGATGGATGGATGGATGGATGGACTCATGGATGGATGGATGGACTCATGGATGGATGGACTCATGGATGGATGGACTCATGGATGAAAGGACACATGGATGGATGGATGGATGGATGGATGGATGGATGGATGGATGGATGGACTCATGGATGGATGGATGGACTCATGGATGGATGGATGGATGGATGGACTCATGGATGGACTCATGGATGGATGGATGGATGGATGGATGGATGGACGGACTGATGGATAGATGGACTCATGGATGGATGGATGGATGGACTCATGGATGGATGGATGGACTAATGGATGGATGGATGGACTCATGAATGGATGGATGGATGGATGAACTCATGGATGGATGGATGGATGGATGGATGGACTCATGGATGGATGGATGGATGGATGGATGGATGGACTCATGAATGGATGGATGGATAGATGGACTCATGGATGGATGGATAGATGGACTCATGGATGGATGGATGGACTCATGGATGGATGGATGGATGGACTCATGGATGGACTCATGGATGGATGGATGGACTCATGGATGGACTCATGGATGGATGGATGGACTCATGGATGGATGGATGGATGGACTCATGGATGGATGGACGGATGAACTCATGGATGGATGGATGGACTCATGGATGGATGGATGGACTCATGGATGGATGGATGGATGGACTCATGAATGGATAGATGGACTCATGGATGGACTGACGGACGGATGGATGGATGGATGGATGGATGGATGGATGGATGGACTCATGGATGTATGGACTCATGGATGGATGGATGGATGGACTCATGGATGGATGGATGGACTCATGGATGGATAGACTCATGGATGGATGGACTCATGGATGAAAGGACACATGGATGGATGGATGGATGGATGGATGGATGGATGGACACATGGATGGATGGATGGACTTATGGATGGATGGATGGATGGATGGACAAATGGATGGATGAACTCATGGATGGATGGATGGATGGATGGACTCATGGATGGATGGATGGACTCATGGATGGCTGGATGGACTCATGGATGGATGGATGGACTCATGGATAGATGGATGGATGGATGGATGGACTCATGGATGGATGGATGGACTCATGGATGGATGGACGGATGGATGGATGGATGGACTCATGGATGGGTGGATGGATGGACGGATGGATGGATGGATGGATGGACTCATGGATGGATGGAGGGACTTATGGATGGATGGACTCATGGATGGATGGATGGATGGACTCATGGATGGATGGATGGACTCATGGATGGATGGACTCTTGGATGGATGGATGGATGGACTCATGGATGGATGGATGGACACATGGATGGATGGATGGACACATGGATGGATGGACACATGGATGGATGGACTCATGGATGGATGGACTCATGGATGAAAGGACACATGGATGGATGGACTCATGGATGGATGGATGGACTCATGGATGGATGGACTCATGGATGGAGGGATGGACTCATGGATGGATGGACTCATGGATGAAAGGACACATGGATGGATGGATGGATGGATGGATGGATGGACTCATGGATGGATGGACTCATGGATGGATGGACACATGGATGGACTCATGGATGGATGGATGGACTCATGGATGGATGGATGGATGGACTCATGGATGGACTCATGGATGGATGGATGGATGGATGGATGGACGGACTGATGGATAGATGGACTCATGGATGGATGGATGGATGGACTCATGGATGGATGGATGGACTAATGGATGGATGGATGGACTCATGAATGGATGGATGGATGGAT
Source organism: Pelophylax lessonae (assembly GCF_965119305.1). Classification (NCBI taxonomy): domain Eukaryota; kingdom Metazoa; phylum Chordata; class Amphibia; order Anura; family Ranidae; genus Pelophylax; species Pelophylax lessonae. The sequence continues at coordinate 293,547,476 of NC_138774.1, forward strand.
GAACTCATGGATGGATGGATGGATGGATGGATGGATGGATGGATGGATGGACTCATGGATGGATGGATGGATGGATGGATGGACTCATGAATGGATGGATAGATGGACTCATGGATGGATGGATGGACTCATGGATGGATGGATGGACTCATGGATGGACTCATGGATGGATGGATGGACTCATGGATGGACTCATGGATGTATGGATGGACTCATGGATGGATGGACGGATGAACTCATGGATGGATGGATGGACTCATGGATGGATGGATGGACTCATGGATGGATGGATGGATGGATGGACTCATGAATGGATAGATGGACTCATGGATGGACTGACGGACGGATGGATGGATGGATGGATGGATGGACTCATGGATGTATGGACTCATGGATGGATGGACTCATGGATGGATGGATGGACTCATGGATGGATAGACTCATGGATGGATGGACTCATGGATGAAAGGACACATGGATGGATGGATGGATGGATGGATGGATGGACACATGGATGGATGGATGGACTTATGGATGGATGGATGGATGGATGGACAAATGGATGGATGAACTCATGGATGGATGGATGGATGGACTCATGGATGGATGGATGGACTCATGGATGGCTGGATGGACTCATGGATGGATGGATGGATGGATGGATGGACTCATGGATAGATGGATGGATGGATGGATGGACTCATGGATGGATGGATGGACTCATGGATGGATGGACGGATGGATGGATGGATGGATGGATGGACTCATGGATGGGTGGATGGATGGACGGATGGATGGATGGATGGATGGACTCATGGATGGATGGAGGGACTTATGGATGGATGGACTCATGGATGGATGGATGGATGGACTCATGGATGGATGGATGGACTCATGGATGGATGAACTCTTGGATGGATGGATGGATGGATGGACTCATGGATGGATGGATGGATGGACTCATGGATGGATGGAGGGACTTATGGATGGATGGACTCATGGATGGATGGATGGACATGGATGGATGGATGGACTCATGGATGGATGGATGGATGGATGGATGGATGGACTCTTGGATGGATGGACTCATGGATGGATGGATGGATTGACTCTTGGATGGATGGATGGACTCATGGATGGATGGATGGATGGACTCATGGATGAATGGAGGGACTTATGGATGGATGGACTCATGGATGGATGGATGGACTCATGGATGGATGGATGGATGGACTCATGGATGGATGGATGGATGGACTCATGGATGGATGGACGGATGGATGGATGGACTCATGGATGGATGGATGGATGGACTCATGAATGAATGGAGGGACTTATGGATGGATGGACTCATGGATGGATGGATGGACTCATGGATGGATGGATGGATGGATGGACTCTTGGATGGATGGATGGACTCATGGATGGATGGATGGATGGACTCATGGATGGATGGAGGGACTTATGGATGGATGGACTCATGGATGGATGGATGGACTCATGGATGGATGGATGGACTCATGGATGGATGGATGGATGGATGGATGGATGGATGGATGGACTCTTGGATGGATGGATGGACTCATGGATGGATGGATGGATGGATGGATGGATGGATGGATGGACTCATGGATGGATGGACGTATGGATGGATGGATGGATGAATGGATGGATGGATTCATGGATATATGGATGGATGGATGGATGGATGGACTCATGGATGGATGGATGGATGGACTCATGGATGGATAGATGGACTCATGGATGGATGGATGGACTCATGGATGGATGGATGGATGGACTCGTGGATGGATAGATGGACTCATGGATGGATGGATGGACTCATGGATGGATGGACATATGGATGGATGAATGGACTCATGGATGGATGGACTCATGGCTGGATGGATGGACTCATGGATGGATGGATGGATGGATGGATGGATGGATGGACTCATGGATGGATGGACTCATGGATGGATGGATGGATGGACTCATGGATGGATGGATATATGGACTCATGGATGGATGGATGGATGGACTCATGGATGGATGGATGGATGGATGGACTCATGGATGGATGGATGGATGGATATATGGACTCATAAATGGATGGATGGACTCATGGATGGATGGATGGATCGACTCATGGATGGATGGATGGATGGATGGACTCATGGATGGATGGACACATGGATGGATGGACTCATGGATGGATGGACTCATGGATGGATGGACTCATGGATGGAAGGAAACATGGATGGATGGACACATGGATGGATGGATGGACACATGGATGGATGGACACATGGATGGATGGACACATGGATGGATGGATGGACTCATGGATGGATGGACACATGGATGGATGGACACATGGATGGATGGATGGACTCATGGATGGATGGACACATGGATGGATGGACACATGGATGGATGGATGGTCTCATGTATGGATGGACACATGGATGGATGGACTCATGGATGGATGGACACATGGATGGACTCATGGATGGATGGATGGACTCATGGATGGATGGATGGATGGACTCATGGATGGATGGATGGATGGATGGATGGACTCATGGATGGACTCATGGATGGATGGATGGACTCATGGATGGATGGATAGATGGATGGACTCATGGATGGACTCATGGATGGATGGATGGATGGACTCATGGATGGATGGATAGATGGACTCAAGGATGGATGAATGGACTCATGGATGGATGGATAGATGGACTCATGGATGGATGGACGGATGAATGGATGGATAGATGGATGGACTCATGGATGGATGGACTCATGGCTGGATGGATCGATGGACTCATGGATGGATGGACTCATGGATGGATGGATGGACTCATGGATGGATAGATGGACTCATGAAAGGATGGACTCATGGATGGATGGATCAACTCATGGATGGATGGATGGACTCATGGATGGATGGATGGACTCATGGATGGACTGATGGACGGATGGATGGATGGATGGATGGACTCATGGATGTATGGACTCATGGATGGATGGAGGGATGGATGGATGGATGGATGGACTCATGGATGGATGGATGGATGGACTCATGGATGGATGGATGGATGGACTAATGGATGGATGGACGGATGAATGGATGGATGGATGGATGGACTCATGGATGGATGGACTCATGGCTGGATGGATCAACTCATGGATGGATGGATGGACTCATGGATGGATGGATAGACTCATGGATGGACTGATGGAGGGATGGATGGATGGATGGATGGATGGATGGATGGATGGATGGATAGACTCATGGATGTATGGACTCATGGATGGATGGATGGACTCATGGATGGATGGATGGACTCATGGATGGATGGATAGATGGATGGATGGACTCATGGATGGATAGATGGATGGACGGATGGATGGACTCATGGATAAATGGATGGACTCATGGATGGATGGATGGATGGATAAAATGTCTCACTGCCATCTACTGGCAGAAAATAAGTACTACAGGAGAGGATTGATAAAATGTCTCACTGCCATCTACTGGCAGAATAGAAGTACTACAGGAGAGGATTGATAAAATGTCTCACTGCCATCTACTGGCAGAAAATAAGTACTACAGGAGAGGATTGATAAAATGTCTCACTGCCATCTACTGGCAGAATAGAAGTACTACAGGAGAGGATTGATAAAATGTCTCACTGCCATCTACTGGCAGAATAGAAGTACTACAGGAGAGGATTGATAAAATGTCTCACTGCCATCTACTGACAGAATAGAAGTACTACAGGAGAGGATTGATAAAATGTCTCACTGCCATCTACTGGCAGAAAATAAGTACTACAGGAGAGGATTGATAAAATGTCTCACTGCCATCTACTGGCAGAAAATAAGTACTACAGGAGAGGATTGATAAAATGTCTCACTGCCATCTACTGGCAGAATAGAAGTACTACAGGAGAGGATTGATAAAATGTCTCACTGCCATCTACTGGCAGAAAAGAAGTACTACAGGAGAGGATTGATAAAATGTCTCACTGCCATCTACTGGCAGAATAGAAGTACTACAGGAGAGGATTGATAAAATGTCTCACTGCCATCTACTGACAGAATAGAAGTACTACAGGAGAGGATTGATAAGATGTCTCACTGCCATCTACTGGCAGAAAATAAGTACTACAGGAGAGGATTGATAAAATGTCTCACTGCCATCTACTGGCAGAAAAGTACTACTACAGGAGAGGATTGATAAAATGTCTCACTGCCATCTACTGGCAGAATAGAAGTACTACAGGAGAGGATTGATAAAATGTCTCACTGCCATCTACTGGCAGAAAAGAAGTACTACAGGAGAGGATTGATAAAATGTCTCACTGCCATCTACTGGCAGAATAGAAGTACTACAGGAGAGGATTGATAAAATGTCTCACTGCCATCTACTGACAGAATAGAAGTACTACAGGAGAGGATTGATAAAATGTCTCACTGCCATCTACTGGCAGAAAATAAGTACTACAGGAGAGGATTGATAAAATGTCTCACTGCCATCTACTGGCAGAAAAGAAGTACTACAGGAGAGGATTGATAAAATGTCTCACTGCCATCTACTGACAGAATTGAAGTACTACAGGAGAGGATTGATAAAATGTCTCACTGCCATCTACTGGCAGAAAATAAGTACTACAGGAGAGGATTGATAAAATGTCTCACTGCCATCTACTGGCAGAATAGAAGTACTACAGGAAAGGATTGATAAAATGTCTCACTGCCATCTACTGGCAGAAAAGTACTACTACAGGAGAGGATTGATAAAATGTCTCACTGCCATCTACTGGCAGAATAGAAGTGCTACAGGAGAGGATTGATAAAATGTCTCACTGCCATCTACTGGCAGAAAAGAAGTACTACAGGAGAGGATTGATAAAATGTCTCACTGCCATCTACTGGCAGAATAGAAGTACTACAGGAGAGGATTGATAAAATGTCTCACTGCCATCTACTGACAGAATTGAAGTACTACAGGAGAGGATTGATAAAATGTCTCACTGCCATCTACTGGCAGAAAATAAGTACTACAGGAGAGGATTGATAAAATGTCTCACTGCCATCTACTGGCAGAATAGAAGTACTACAGGAGAGGATTGATAAAATGTCTCACTGCCATCTACTGGCAGAAAAGAAGTACTACAGGAGAGGATTGATAAAATGTCTCACTGCCATCTACTGGCAGAATAGAAGTACTACAGGAGAGGATTGATAAAATGTCACACTGCCATCTACTGGCAGAAAAGAAGTACTACAGGAGAGGATTGATAAAATGTCTCACTGCCATCTACTGGCAGAATAGAAGTACTACAGGAGAGGATTGATAAAATGTCTCACTGCCATCTACTGGCAGAATAGAAGTACTACAGGAGAGGATTGATAAAATGTCTCACTGCCATCTACTGGCAGAATAGAAGTACTACAGGAGAGGATTGATAAAATGTCTCACTGCCATCTACTGGCAGAATAGAAGTACTACAGGAGAGGATTGATAAAATGTCTCACTGCCATCTACTGGCAGAATAGAAGTACTACAGGAGAGGATTGATAAAATGTCTCACTGCCATCTACTGACAGAATTGAAGTACTACAGGAGAGGATTGATAAAATGTCTCACTGCCATCTACTGGCAGAAAATAAGTACTACAGGAGAGGATTGATAAAATGTCTCACTGCCATCTACTGGCAGAAAAGAAGTACTACAGGAGAGGATTGATAAAATGTCTCACTGCCATCTACTGGCAGAATAGAAGTACTACAGGAGAGGATTGATAAAATGTCTCACTGCCATCTACTGACAGAATAGAAGTACTACAGGAGAGGATTGATAAAATGTCTGACTGCCATCTACTGGCAGAAAAGAAGTACTACAGGAGAGGATTGATAAAATGTCTCACTGCCATCTACTGGCAGAAAATAAGTACTACAGGAGAGGATTGATAAAATGTCTCACTGCCATCTACTGGCAGAATAGAAGTACTACAGGAGAGGATTGATGAAATGTCTCACTGCCATCTACTGGCAGAAAAGAAGTACTACAGGAGAGGATTGATAAAATGTCTCACTGCCATCTACTGGCAGAATAGAAGTACTACAGAAGAGGATTGATAAAATGTCTCACTGCCATCTACTGACAGAATAGAAGTACTACAGGAGAGGATTGATAAAATGTCTCACTGACATCTACTGGCAGAAAATAAGTACTACAGGAGAGGATTGATAAAATGTCTCACTGCCATCTACTGGCAGAATAGAAGTACTACAGGAGAGGATTGATAAAATGTCTCACTGCCATCTACTGGCAGAAAAGAAGTACTACAGGAGAGGATTGATAAAATGTCTCACTGCCATCTACTGGCAGAATAGAAGTACTACAGGAGAGGAATGATAAAATGTCTCACTGCCATCTACTGACAGAATAGAAGTACTACAGGAGAGGATTGATAAAATGTCTCACTGCCATCTACTGGCAGAAAATAAGTACTACAGGAGAGGATTGATAAAATGTCTCACTGCCATCTACTGGCAGAAAAGAAGTACTACAGGAGAGGAATGATAAAATGTCTCACTGCCATCTACTGGCAGAATAGAAGTACTACAGGAAAGTATTGATAAAATGTCTCACTGCCATCTACTGGCAGAATAGAAGTACTACAGGAGAGGATTGATAAAATGTCTCACTGCCATCTACTGACAGAATAGAAGTACTACAGGAGAGGATTGATAAAATGTCTCACTGCCATCTACTGGCAGAAAAGAAGTACTACAGGAGAGGATTGATAAAATGTCTCACTGCCATCTACTGGCAGAAAAGAAGTACTACAGGAGAGGATTGATAAAATGTCTCACTGCCATCTACTGGCAGAATAGAAGTACTACAGGAGAGGATTGATAAAATGTTTCACTGCCATCTACTGGCAGAATAGAAGTACTACAGGAGAGGATTGATAAAATGTCTCACTGCCATCTACTGGCAGAAAAGAAGTACTACAGGAGAGGATTGATAAAATGTCTCACTGTCATCTACTGGCAGAAAATAAGTACTACAGGAGAGGATTGATAAAATGTCTCACTGCCATCTACTGGCAGAATAGAAGTACTACAGGAAAGTATTGATAAAATGTCTCACTGCCATCTACTGGCAGAATAGAAGTACTACAGGAGAGGATTGATAAAATGTCTCACTGCCATCTACTGACAGAATAGAAGTACTACAGGAGAGGATTGATAAAATGTCTCACTGCCATCTACTGGCAGAAAAGAAGTACTACAGGAGAGGATTGATAAAATGTCTCACTGCCATCTACTGGCAGAAAATAAGTACTACAGGAGAGGATTGATAAAATGTCTCACTGCCATCTACTGGCAGAATAGAAGTACTACAGGAGAGGATTGATAAAATGTTTCACTGCCATCTACTGGCAGAATAGAAGTACTACAGGAGAGGATTGATAAAATGTCTCACTGCCATCTACTGGCAGAAAAGAAGTACTACAGGAGAGTATTGATAAAATGTCTCACTGTCATCTACTGGCAGAAAATAAGTACTACAGGAGAGGATTGATAAAATGTCTCACTGCCATCTACTGGCAGAAAATAAGTACTACAGGAGAGGATTGATAAAATGTCTCACTGCCATCTACTGGCAGAATAGAAGTACTACAGAAGAGGATTGATAAAATGTCACACTGCCATCTACTGGCAGAAAAGAAGTACTAAAGGAGAGGATTGATAAAATGTCTCACTGCCATCTACTGGCAGAATAGAAGTACTACAGGAGAGGATTGATAAAATGTCTCACTGCCATCTACTGGCAGAATAGAAGTACTACAGGAGAGGATTGATAAAATGTCTCACTGCCATCTACTGACAGAATAGAAGTACTACAGGAGATGATTGATAAAATGTCTCACTGCCATCTACTGGCAGAAAATAAGTAATACAGGAGAGGATTGATAAAATGTCTCACTGCCATCTACTGGCAGAAAATTAGTACTACAGGAGAGGATTGATAAAATGTCTCACTGCCATCTACTGGCAGAATAGAAGTACTACAGGAGAGGATTGATAAAAGGTCTCACTGCCATCTACTGGCAGAATAGAAGTACTACAGGAGAGGATTGATAAAATGTCTCACTGCCCTCTACTGGCAGAATAGAAGTACTACAGGAGAGGATTGATATAATGTCTCACTGCCATCTACTGGCAGAATAGAAGTACTACAGGAGAGGATTGATAAAATGTCTCACTGCCATCTACTGGCAGAATAGAAGTACTACAGGAAAGGATTGATAAAATGTCTCACTGCCATCTACTGGCAGAAAAGTACTACTACAGGAGAGGATTGATAAAATGTCTCACTGCCATCTACTGGCAGAATAGAAGTACTACAGGAGAGGATTGATAAAATGTCTCACTGCCATCTACTGGCAGAAAAGAAGTACTACAGGAGAGGATTGATAAAATGTCTCACTGCCATCTACTGGCAGAATAGAAGTACTACAGGAGAGGATTGATAAAATTTCTCACTGCCATCTACTGACAGAATTGAAGTACTACAGGAGAGGATTGATAACATGTCTCACTGCCATCTACTGGCAGAAAATAAGTACTACAGGAGAGGATTGATAAAATGTCTCACTGCCATCTACTGGCAGAATAGAAGTACTACAGGAGAGGATTGAAAAATGTCTCACTGCCATCTACTGGCAGAAAAGAAGTACTACAGGAGAGGATTGATAAAATGTCTCACTGCCATCTACTGGCAGAATAGAAGTACTACAGGAGAGGATTGATGAAATGTCTCACTGCCATCTACTGGCAGAAAAGAAGTACTACAGGAGAGGATTGATAAAATGTCTCACTGCCATCTACTGGCAGAATAGAAGTACTACAGAAGAGGATTGATAAAATGTCACACTGCCATCTACTGGCAGAATAGAAGTACTACAGGAGAGGATTGATAAAATGTCTCACTGCCATCTACTGGCAGAATAGAAGTACTACAGGAGAGGATTGATAAAATGTCTCACTGCCATCTACTGGCAGAATAGAAGTACTACAGGAGAGGATTGATAAAATGTCTCACTGCCATCTACTGACAGAATAGAAGTACTACAGGAGATGATTGATAAAATGTCTCACTGCCATCTACTGGCAGAAAATAAGTACTACAGGAGAGGATTGATAAAATGTCTCACTGCCATCTACTGGCAGAAAATAAGTACTACAGGAGAGGATTGATAAAATGTCTCACTGCCATCTACTGGCAGAATAGAAGTACTACAGGAGAGGATTGATAAAATGTCTCACTGCCATCTACTGGCAGAATAGAAGTACTACAGGAGAGGATTGATAAAATGTCTCACTGCCATCTACTGACAGAATAGAAGTACTACAGGAGAGGATTGATAAAATGTCTCACTGCCATCTACTGGCAGAAAAGTACTACTACAGGAGAGGATTGATAAAATGTCTCACTGCCATCTACTGGCAGAATAGAAGTACTACAGGAGAGGATTGATAAAATGTCTCACTGCCATCTACTGGCAGAAAAGAAGTACTACAGGAGAGGATTGATAAGATGTCTCACTGCCATCTACTGGCAGAATAGAAGTACTACAGGAGAGGATTGATAAAATGTCTCACTGCCATCTACTGACAGAATTGAAGTACTACAGGAGAGGATTGATAAAATGTCTCACTGCCATCTACTGGCAGAAAATAAGTACTACAGGAGAGGATTGATAAAATGTCTCACTGCCATCTACTGGCAGAATAGAAGTACTACAGGAGAGGATTGATAAAATGTCTCACTGCCATCTACTGGCAGAAAAGAAGTACTACAGGAGAGGATTGATAAAATGTCTCACTGCCATCTACTGGCAGAATAGAAGTCCTACAGGAGAGGATTGATAAAATGTCTCACTGCCATCTACTGGCAGAAAAGAAGTACTACTGGAGAGGATTGATAAAATGTCTCACTGCCATCTACTGGCAGAATAGAAGTACTACAGGAGAGGATTGATAAAATGTCTCACTGCCATCTACTGGCAGAAAAGAAGTACTACAGGAGAGGATTGATAAAATGTCTCACTGCCATCTACTGGCAGAATAGAAGTACTACAGGAGAGGATTGATAAAATGTCTCACTGCCATCTACTGACAGAATAGAAGTACTACAGGAGAGGATTGATAAAATGTCTCACTGCCATCTACTGGCAGAAAATAAGTACTACAGGAGAGGATTGATAAAATGTCTCACTGCCATCTACTGGCAGAATAGAAGTACTACAGGAGAGGATTGATAAAATGTCTCACTGCCATCTACTGGCAGAATAGAAGTACTACAGGAGAGGATTGATAAAATGTCTCACTGCCATCTGCTGACAGAATAGAAGTACTACAGGAGAGGATTGATAAAATGTCTGACTGCCATCTACTGGCAGAAAATAAGTACTACAGGAGAGGATTGATAAAATGTCTCACTGCCATCTACTGGCAGAAAATAAGTACTACAGGAGAGGATTGATAAAATGTCTCACTGCCATCTACTGGCAGAATAGAAGTACTACAGGAGAGGATTGATAAAATGTCTCACTGCCATCTACTGGCAGAAAAGAAGTACTACAGGAGAGGATTGATAAAATGTCTCACTGCCATCTACTGGCAGAATAGAAGTACTACAGGAGAGGATTGATAAAATGTCTCACTGCCATCTACTGACAGAATAGAAGTACTACAGGAGAGGATTGATAAGATGTCTCACTGCCATCTACTGGCAGAAAATAAGTACTACAGGAGAGGATTGATAAAATGTCTCACTGCCATCTACTGGCAGAAAAGTACTACTACAGGAGAGGATTGATAAAATGTCTCACTGCCATCTACTGGCAGAATAGAAGTACTACAGGAGAGGATTGATAAAATGTCTCACTGCCATCTACTGGCAGAAAAGTACTACTACAGGAGAGGATTGATAAAATGTCTCACTGCCATCTACTGACAGAATAGAAGTACTACAGGAGAGGATTGATAAAATGTCTGACTGCCATCTACTGGCAGAAAAGAAGTACTACAGGAGAGGATTGATAAAATGTCTCACTGCCATCTACTGGCAGAAAATAAGTACTACAGGAGAGGATTGATAAAATGTCTCACTGCCATCTACTGGCAGAATAGAAGTACTACAGGAGAGGATTGATGAAATGTCTCACTGCCATCTACTGGCAGAAAAGAAGTACTACAGGAGAGGATTGATAAAATGTCTCACTGCCATCTACTGGCAGAATAGAAGTACTACAGAAGAGGATTGATAAAATGTCTCACTGCCATCTACTGACAGAATAGAAGTACTACAGGAGAGGATTGATAAAATGTCTCACTGCCATCTACTGGCAGAAAATAAGTACTACAGGAGAGGATTGATAAAATGTCTCACTGCCATCTACTGGCAGAATAGAAGTACTACAGGAGAGGATTGATAAAATGTCTCACTGCCATCTACTGGCAGAAAAGAAGTACTACAGGAGAGGATTGATAAAATGTCTCACTGCCATCTACTGGCAGAATAGAAGTACTACAGGAGAGGATTGATAAAATGTCTCACTGCCATCTACTGACAGAATAGAAGTACTACAGGAGAGGATTGATAAAATGTCTCACTGCCATCTACTGGCAGAAAATAAGTACTACAGGAGAGGATTGATAAAATGTCTCACTGCCATCTACTGGCAGAAAATAAGTCCTACAGGAGAGGATTGATAAAATGTCTCACTGCCATCTACTGGCAGAATAGAAGTACTACAGGAAAGTATTGATAAAATGTCTCACTGCCATCTACTGGCAGAATAGAAGTACTACAGGAGAGGATTGATAAAATGTCTCACTGCCATCTACTGACAGAATAGAAGTACTACAGGAGAGGATTGATAAAATGTCTCACAGCCATCTACTGGCAGAAAAGAAGTACTACAGGAGAGGATTGATAAAATGTCTCACTGCCATCTACTGGCAGAAAAGAAGTACTACAGGAGAGGATTGATAAAATGTCTCACTGCCATCTACTGGCAGAATAGAAGTACTACAGGAGAGGATTGATAAAATGTTTCACTGCCATCTACTGGCAGAATAGAAGTACTACAGGAGAGGATTGATAAAATGTCTCACTGCCATCTACTGGCAGAAAAGAAGTACTACAGGAGAGGATTGATAAAATGTCTCACTGTCATCTACTGGCAGAAAATAAGTACTACAGGAGAGGATTGATAAAATGTCTCACTGCCATCTACTGGCAGAATAGAAGTACTACAGGAGAGGATTGATAAAATGTCTCACTGCCATCTACTGGCAGAAAAGAAGTACTACAGGAGAGGATTGATAAAATGTCTCACTGCCATCTACTGGCAGAATAGAAGTACTACAGAAGAGGATTGATAAAATGTCACACTGCCATCTACTGGCAGAAAAGAAGTACTAAAGGATAGGATTGATAAAATGTCTCACTGCCATCTACTGGCAGAATAGAAGTACTACAGGAGAGGATTGATAAAATGTCTCACTGCCATCTACTGGCAGAATAGAAGTACTACAGGAGAGGATTGATAAAATGTCTCACTGCCATCTACTGACAGAATAGAAGTACTACAGGAGAGGATTGATAAAATGTCTCACTGCCATCTACTGGCAGAATAGAAGTACTACAGGAGAGGATTGATAAAATGTCTCACTGCCATCTACTGGCAGAATAGAAGTACTACAGGAGAGGATTGATAAAATGTCTCACTGCCATCTACTGACAGAATAGAAGTACTACAGGAGAGGATTGATAAAATGTCTGACTGCCATCTACTGGCAGAAAAGAAGTACTACAGGAGAGGATTGATAAAATGTCTCACTGCCATCTACTGGCAGAATAGAAGTACTACAGGAGAGGATTGATAAAATGTCTCACTGCCATCTACTGACAGAATAGAAGTACTACAGGAGAGGATTGATAAAATGTCTCACTGCCATCTACTGGCAGAAAATAAGTACTACAGGAGAGGATTGATAAAATGTCTCACTGCCATCTACTGGCAGAATAGAAGTACTACAGGAGAGGATTGATAAAATGTCTCACTGCCATCTACTGGCAGAAAAGAAGTACTGCAGGAAAGGATTGATAAAATGTCTCACTGCCATCTACTGGCAGAATAGAAGTACTACAGGAGAGGATTGATAAAATGTCTCACTGCCATCTACTGACAGAATAGAAGTACTACAGGAGAGGATTGATAAAATGTCTCACTGCCATCTACTGGCAGAAAATAAGTACTACAGGAGAGGATTGATAAAATGTCTCACTGCCATCTACTGGCAGAAAAGAAGTACTACAGGAGAGGATTGATAAAATGTCTCACTGCCATCTACTGGCAGAATAGAAGTACTACAGGAAAGTATTGATAAAATGTCTCACTGCCATCTACTGGCAGAATAGAAGTACTACAGGAGAGGATTGATAAAATGTCTCACTGCCATCTACTGACAGAATAGAAGTACTACAGGAGAGGATTGATAAAATGTCTCACTGCCATCTACTGGCAGAAAAGAAGTACTACAGGAGAGGATTGATAAAATGTCTCACTGCCATCTACTGGCAGAAAAGAAGTACTACAGGAGAGGATTGATAAAATGTCTCACTGCCATCTACTGGCAGAATAGAAGTACTACAGGAGAGGATTGATAAAATGTCTCACTGCCATCTACTGGCAGAAAAGAAGTACTACAGGAGAGGATTGATAAAATGTCTCACTGCCATCTACTGGCAGAATAGAAGTACTACAGGAGAGGATTGATAAAATGTTTCACTGCCATCTACTGGCAGAATAGAAGTACTACAGGAGAGGATTGATAAAATGTCTCACTGCCATCTACTGGCAGAAAAGAAGTACTACAGGAGAGGATTGATAAAATGTCTCACTGTCATCTACTGGCAGAATAGAAGTACTACAGGAGAGGATTGATAAAATGTCTCACTGCCATCTACTGACAGAATTGAAGTACTACAGGAGAGGATTGATAAAATGTCTCACTGCCATCTACTGGCAGAAAATAAGTACTACAGGAGAGGATTGATAAAATGTCTCACTGCCATCTACTGGCAGAATAGAAGTACTACAGGAGAGGATTGATAAAATGTCTCACTGCCATCTACTGGCAGAAAAGAAGTACTACAGGAGAGGATTGATAAAATGTCTCACTGCCATCTACTGGCAGAATAGAAGTACTACAGGAGAGGATTGATAAAATGTCTCACTGCCATCTACTGACAGAATAGAAGTACTACAGGAGAGGATTGATAAAATGTCTCACTGCCATCTACTGGCAGAAAATAAGTACTACAGGAGAGGATTGATAAAATGTCTCACTGCCATCTACTGGCAGAAAATAAGTCCTACAGGAGAGGATTGATAAAATGTCTCACTGCCATCTACTGGCAGAATAGAAGTACTACAGGAAAGTATTGATAAAATGTCTCACTGCCATCTACTGGCAGAATAGAAGTACTACAGGAGAGGATTGATAAAATGTCTCACTGCCATCTACTGACAGAATAGAAGTACTACAGGAGAGGATTGATAAAATGTCTCACAGCCATCTACTGGCAGAAAAGAAGTACTACAGGAGAGGATTGATAAAATGTCTCACTGCCATCTACTGGCAGAAAAGAAGTACTACAGGAGAGGATTGATAAAATGTCTCACTGCCATCTACTGGCAGAATAGAAGTACTACAGGAGAGGATTGATAAAATGTTTCACTGCCATCTACTGGCAGAATAGAAGTACTACAGGAGAGGATTGATAAAATGTCTCACTGCCATCTACTGGCAGAAAAGAAGTACTACAGGAGAGGATTGATAAAATGTCTCACTGTCATCTACTGGCAGAAAATAAGTACTACAGGAGAGGATTGATAAAATGTCTCACTGCCATCTACTGGCAGAATAGAAGTACTACAGGAGAGGATTGATAAAATGTCTCACTGCCATCTACTGGCAGAAAAGAAGTACTACAGGAGAGGATTGATAAAATGTCTCACTGCCATCTACTGGCAGAATAGAAGTACTACAGAAGAGGATTGATAAAATGTCACACTGCCATCTACTGGCAGAAAAGAAGTACTAAAGGATAGGATTGATAAAATGTCTCACTGCCATCTACTGGCAGAATAGAAGTACTACAGGAGAGGATTGATAAAATGTCTCACTGCCATCTACTGGCAGAATAGAAGTACTACAGGAGAGGATTGATAAAATGTCTCACTGCCATCTACTGACAGAATAGAAGTACTACAGGAGAGGATTGATAAAATGTCTCACTGCCATCTACTGGCAGAATAGAAGTACTACAGGAGAGGATTGATAAAATGTCTCACTGCCATCTACTGGCAGAATAGAAGTACTACAGGAGAGGATTGATAAAATGTCTCACTGCCATCTACTGACAGAATAGAAGTACTACAGGAGAGGATTGATAAAATGTCTGACTGCCATCTACTGGCAGAAAAGAAGTACTACAGGAGAGGATTGATAAAATGTCTCACTGCCATCTACTGGCAGAATAGAAGTACTACAGGAGAGGATTGATAAAATGTCTCACTGCCATCTACTGACAGAATAGAAGTACTACAGGAGAGGATTGATAAAATGTCTCACTGCCATCTACTGGCAGAAAATAAGTACTACAGGAGAGGATTGATAAAATGTCTCACTGCCATCTACTGGCAGAATAGAAGTACTACAGGAGAGGATTGATAAAATGTCTCACTGCCATCTACTGGCAGAAAAGAAGTACTGCAGGAAAGGATTGATAAAATGTCTCACTGCCATCTACTGGCAGAATAGAAGTACTACAGGAGAGGATTGATAAAATGTCTCACTGCCATCTACTGACAGAATAGAAGTACTACAGGAGAGGATTGATAAAATGTCTCACTGCCATCTACTGGCAGAAAATAAGTACTACAGGAGAGGATTGATAAAATGTCTCACTGCCATCTACTGGCAGAAAAGAAGTACTACAGGAGAGGATTGATAAAATGTCTCACTGCCATCTACTGGCAGAATAGAAGTACTACAGGAAAGTATTGATAAAATGTCTCACTGCCATCTACTGGCAGAATAGAAGTACTACAGGAGAGGATTGATAAAATGTCTCACTGCCATCTACTGACAGAATAGAAGTACTACAGGAGAGGATTGATAAAATGTCTCACTGCCATCTACTGGCAGAAAAGAAGTACTACAGGAGAGGATTGATAAAATGTCTCACTGCCATCTACTGGCAGAAAAGAAGTACTACAGGAGAGGATTGATAAAATGTCTCACTGCCATCTACTGGCAGAATAGAAGTACTACAGGAGAGGATTGATAAAATGTCTCACTGCCATCTACTGGCAGAAAAGAAGTACTACAGGAGAGGATTGATAAAATGTCTCACTGCCATCTACTGGCAGAATAGAAGTACTACAGGAGAGGATTGATAAAATGTTTCACTGCCATCTACTGGCAGAATAGAAGTACTACAGGAGAGGATTGATAAAATGTCTCACTGCCATCTACTGGCAGAAAAGAAGTACTACAGGAGAGGATTGATAAAATGTCTCACTGTCATCTACTGGCAGAATAGAAGTACTACAGGAGAGGATTGATAAAATGTCTCACTGCCATCTACTGACAGAATTGAAGTACTACAGGAGAGGATTGATAAAATGTCTCACTGCCATCTACTGGCAGAATAGAAGTACTACAGAAGAGGATTGATAAAATGTCACACTGCCATCTACTGGCAGAAAAGAAGTACTACAGGAGAGGATTGATAAAATGTCTCACTGCCATCTACTGGCAGAATAGAAGTACTACAGGAGAGGATTGATAAAATGTCTCACTGCCATCTACTGGCAGAAAATAAGTACTACAGGAGAGGATTGATAAAATGTCTCACTGCCATCTACTGGCAGAATAGAAGTACTACAGGAGAGGATTGATAAAATGTCTCACTGCCATCTACTGGCAGAATAGAAGTACTACAGAAGAGGATTGATAAAATGTCACACTGCCCTCTACTGGCAGAAAAGAAGTACTACAGGAGAGGATTGATAAAATGTCTCACTGCCATCTACTGGCAGAATAGAAGTACTACAGGAGAGGATTGATAAAATGTCTCACTGCCATCTACTGGCAGAAAATAAGTACTACAGGAGAGGATTGATAAAATGTCTCACTGCCATCTACTGGCAGAATAGAAATACTACAGGAGAGGATTGATAAAATGTCTCACTGCCATCTACTGGCAGAATAGAAGTACTACAGGAGAGGATTGATAAAATGTCTCACTGCCATCTACTGACAGAATAGAAGTACTACAGGAGAGGATTGATAAAATGTCTGACTGCCATCTACTGGCAGAAAAGAAGTACTACAGGAGAGGATTGATAAAATGTCTCACTGCCAACTACTGGCAGAAAATAAGTACTACAGGAGAGGATTGATAAAATGTCTCACTGCCATCTACTGGCAGAATAGAAGTACTACAGGAGAGGATTGATAAAATGTCTCACTGCCATCTACTGGCAGAAAATAAGTACTACAGGAGAGGATTGATAAAATGTCTCACTGCCATCTACTGGCAGAATAGAAGTACTACAGGAGAGGATTGAAAAATGTCTCACTGCCATCTACTGGCAGAAAAGAAGTACTACAGGAGAGGATTGATAAAATGTCTCACTGCCATCTACTGGCAGAATAGAAGTACTACAGGAGAGGATTGATGAAATGTCTCACTGCCATCTACTGGCAGAAAAGAAGTACTACAGGAGAGGATTGATAAAATGTCTCACTGCCATCTACTGGCAGAATAGAAGTACTACAGAAGAGGATTGATAAAATGTCACACTGCCATCTACTGGCAGAATAGAAGTACTACAGGAGAGGATTGATAAAATGTCTCACTGCCATCTACTGGCAGAATAGAAGTACTACAGGAGAGGATTGATAAAATGTCTCACTGCCATCTACTGGCAGAATAGAAGTACTACAGGAGAGGATTGATAAAATGTCTCACTGCCATCTACTGACAGAATAGAAGTACTACAGGAGATGATTGATAAAATGTCTCACTGCCATCTACTGGCAGAATAGAAGTACTACAGGAGAGGATTGATAAAATGTCTCACTGCCATCTACTGACAGAATTGAAGTACTACAGGAGAGGATTGATAAAATGTCTCACTGCCATCTACTGGCAGAAAATAAGTACTACAGGAGAGGATTGATAAAATGTCTCACTGCCATCTACTGGCAGAATAGAAGTACTACAGGAGAGGATTGATAAAATGTCTCACTGCCATCTACTGGCAGAAAAGAAGTACTACAGGAGAGGATTGATAAAATGTCTCACTGCCATCTACTGGCAGAATAGAAGTACTACAGGAGAGGATTGATAAAATGTCTCACTGCCATCTACTGGCAGAAAAGAAGTACTACTGGAGAGGATTGATAAAATGTCTCACTGCCATCTACTGGCAGAATAGAAGTACTACAGGAGAGGATTGATAAAATGTCTCACTGCCATCTACTGGCAGAAAAGAAGTACTACAGGAGAGGATTGATAAAATGTCTCACTGCCATCTACTGGCAGAATAGAAGTACTACAGGAGAGGATTGATAAAATGTCTCACTGCCATCTACTGACAGAATAGAAGTACTACAGGAGAGGATTGATAAAATGTCTCACTGCCATCTACTGGCAGAAAATAAGTACTACAGGAGAGGATTGATAAAATGTCTCACTGCCATCTACTGGCAGAATAGAAGTACTACAGGAGAGGATTGATAAAATGTCTCACTGCCATCTACTGGCAGAATAGAAGTACTACAGGAGAGGATTGATAAAATGTCTCACTGCCATCTACTGACAGAATAGAAGTACTACAGGAGAGGATTGATAAAATGTCTGACTGCCATCTACTGGCAGAAAATAAGTACTACAGGAGAGGATTGATAAAATGTCTCACTGCCATCTACTGGCAGAAAATAAGTACTACAGGAGAGGATTGATAAAATGTCTCACTGCCATCTACTGGCAGAATAGAAGTACTACAGGAGAGGATTGATAAAATGTCTCACTGCCATCTACTGGCAGAAAAGAAGTACTACAGGAGAGGATTGATAAAATGTCTCACTGCCAACTACTAGCAGAATAGAAGTACTACAGGAGAGGATTGATAAAATGTCTCACTGCCATCTACTGACAGAATAGAAGTACTACAGGAGAGGATTGATAAGATGTCTCACTGCCATCTACTGGCAGAAAATAAGTACTACAGGAGAGGATTGATAAAATGTCTCACTGCCATCTACTGGCAGAAAAGTACTACTACAGGAGAGGATTGATAAAATGTCTCACTGCCATCTACTGGCAGAATAGAAGTACTACAGGATGGATTGATAAAATGTCTCACTGCCATCTACTGGCAGAAAAGTACTACTACAGGAGAGGATTGATAAAATGTCTCACTGCCATCTACTGGCAGAATAGAAGTACTACAGGAGAGGATTGATAAAATGTCTCACTGCCATCTACTGGCAGAAAAGAAGTACTACAGGAGAGGATTGATAAAATGTCTCACTGCCATCTACTGGCAGAATAGAAGTACTACAGGAGAGGATTGATAAAATGTCTCACTGCCATCTACTGACAGAATTGAAGTACTACAGGAGAGGATTGATAAAATGTCTCACTGCCATCTACTGGCAGAAAATAAGTACTACAGGAGAGGATTTATAAAATGTCTCACTGCCATCTACTGGCAGAATAGAAGTACTACAGGAAAGGATTGATAAAATGTCTCACTGCCATCTACTGGCAGAAAAGTACTACTACAGGAGAGGATTGATAAAATGTCTCACTGCCATCTACTGGCAGAATAGAAGTACTACAGGAGAGGATTGATAAAATGTCTCACTGCCATCTACTGGCAGAAAAGAAGTACTACAGGAGAGGATTGATAAAATGTCTCACTGCCATCTACTGGCAGAATAGAAGTACTACAGGAGAGGATTGATAAAATGTCTCACTGCCATCTACTGACAGAATTGAAGTACTACAGGAGAGGATTGATAAAATGTCTCACTGCCATCTACTGGCAGAAAATAAGTACTACAGGAGAGGATTGATAAAATGTCTCAATGCCATCTACTGGCAGAAAAGAAGTACTACAGGAGAGGATTGATAAAATGTCTCACTGCCATCTACTGGCAGAAAATAAGTACTACAGGAGAGGATTGATAAAATGTCTCACTGCCATCTACTGGCAGAATAGAAGTACTACAGGAAAGGATTGATAAAATGTCTCACTGCCATCTACTGGCAGAAAAGTACTACTACAGGAGAGGATTGATAAAATGTCTCACTGCCATCTACTGGCAGAATAGAAGTACTACAGGAGAGGATTGATAAAATGTCTCACTGCCATCTACTGGCAGAATAGAAGTACTACAGGAGAGGATTGATAAAATGTCTCACTGCCATCTACTGGCAGAATAGAAGTACTACAGGAGAGGATTGATAAAATGTCTCACTGCCATCTACTGGCAGAAAAGAAGTACTACAGGAGAGGATTGATAAAATGTCTCACTGCCATCTACTGGCAGAATAGAAGTACTACAGTAGAGGATTGATAAAATGTCTCACTGCCATCTACTGACAGAATTGAAGTACTACAGGAGAGGATTGATAAAATGTCTCACTGCCATCTACTGGCAGAAAATAAGTACTACAGGAGAGGATTGATAAAATGTCTCACTGCCATCTACTGACAGAATAGAAGTACTACAGGAGAGGATTGATAAAATGTCTCACTGCCATCTACTGGCAGAAAAGAAGTACTACAGGAGAGGATTGATAAAATGTCTCACTGCCATCTACTGGCAGAATAGAAGTACTACAGGAGAGGATTGATAAAATGTCACACTGCCATCTACTGGCAGAAAAGAAGTACTACAGGAGAGGATTGATAAAATGTCTCACTGCCATCTACTGGCAGAATAGAAGTACTACAGGAGAGGATTGATAAAATGTCTCACTGCCATCTACTGGCAGAATAGAAGTACTACAGGAGAGGATTGATAAAATGTCTCACTGCCATCTACTGGCAGAATAGAAGTACTACAGGAGAGGATTGATAAAATGTCTCACTGCCATCTACTGGCAGAATAGAAGTACTACAGGAGAGGATTGATAAAATGTCTCACTGCCATCTACTGGCAGAATAGAAGTACTACAGGAGAGGATTGATAAAATGTCTCACTGCCATCTACTGACAGAATTGAAGTACTACAGGAGAGGATTGATAAAATGTCTCACTGCCATCTACTGGCAGAAAATAAGTACTACAGGAGAGGATTGATAAAATGTCTCACTGCCATCTACTGGCAGAATAGAAGTACTACAGGAGAGGATTGAAAAATGTCTCACTGCCATCTACTGGCAGAAAAGAAGTACTACAGGAGAGGATTGATAAAATGTCTCACTGCCATCTACTGGCAGAATAGAAGTACTACAGGAGAGGATTGATAAAATGTCTCACTGCCATCTACTGGCAGAAAAGAAGTACTACAGGAGAGGATTGATAAAATGTCTCACTGCCATCTACTGGCAGAATAGAAGTACTACAGGAGAGGATTGATAAAATGTCTCACTGCCATCTACTGGCAGAAAAGAAGTACTACAGGAGAGGATTGATAAAATGTCTCACTGCCATCTACTGGCAGAATAGAAGTACTACAGGAGAGGATTGATAAAATGTCTCACTGCCATCTACTGACAGAATAGAAATACTACAGGAGAGGATTGATAAAATGTCTCACTGCCATCTACTGGCAGAAAATAAGTACTACAGGAGAGGATTGATAAAATGTCTCACTGCCATCTACTGGCAGAATAGAAGTACTACAGGAGAGGATTGATAAAATGTCTCACTGCCATCTACTGGCAGAATAGAAGTACTACAGGAGAGGATTGATAAAATGTCTCACTGCCATCTACTGACAGAATAGAAGTACTACAGGAGAGGATTGATAAAATGTCTGACTGCCATCTACTGGCAGAAAAGAAGTACTACAGGAGAGGATTGATAAAATGTCTCACTGCCATCTACTGGCAGAAAATAAGTACTACAGGAGAGGATTGATAAAATGTCTCACTGCCATCTACTGGCAGAATAGAAGTACTACAGGAGAGGATTGATAAAATGTCTCACTGCCATCTACTGGCAGAAAAGAAGTACTACAGGAGAGGATTGATAAAATGTCTCACTGCCATCTACTGGCAGAATAGAAGTACTACAGGAGAGGATTGATAAAATGTCTCACTGCCATCTACTGGCAGAAAAGAAGTACTACAGGAGAGGATTGATAAAATGTCTCACTGCCATCTACTGGCAGAATAGAAGTACTACAGGAGAGGATTGATAAAATGTCTCACTGCCATCTACTGACAGAATAGAAATACTACAGGAGAGGATTGATAAAATGTCTCACTGCCATCTACTGGCAGAAAATAAGTACTACAGGAGAGGATTGATAAAATGTCTCACTGCCATCTACTGGCAGAATAGAAGTACTACAGGAGAGGATTGATAAAATGTCTCACTGCCATCTACTGGCAGAATAGAAGTACTACAGGAGAGGATTGATAAAATGTCTCACTGCCATCTACTGACAGAATAGAAGTACTACAGGAGAGGATTGATAAAATGTCTGACTGCCATCTACTGGCAGAAAAGAAGTACTACAGGAGAGGATTGATAAAATGTCTCACTGCCATCTACTGGCAGAATAGAAGTACTACAGGAGAGGATTGATAAAATGTCTCACTGCCATCTACTGACAGAATAGAAGTACTACAGGAGAGGATTGATAAAATGTCTCACTGCCATCTACTGGCAGAAAATAAGTACTACAGGAGAGGATTGATAAAATGTCTCACTGCCATCTACTGGCAGAATAGAAGTACTACAGGAGAGGATTGATAAAATGTCTCACTGCCATCTACTGGCAGAAAAGAAGTACTGCAGGAGAGGATTGATAAAATGTCTCACTGCCATCTACTGGCAGAATAGAAGTACTACAGGAGAGGATTGATAAAATGTCTCACTGTCATCTACTGACAGAATAGAAGTACTACAGGAGAGGATTGATAAAATGTCTCACTGCCATCTACTGGCAGAAAATAAGTACTACAGGAGAGGATTGATAAAATGTCTCACTGCCATCTACTGGCAGAAAAGAAGTACTACAGGAGAGGATTGATAAAATGTCTCACTGCCATCTACTGGCAGAATAGAAGTACTACAGGAAAGTATTGATAAAATGTCTCACTGCCATCTACTGGCAGAATAGAAGTACTACAGGAGAGGATTGATAAAATGTCTCACTGCCATCTACTGACAGAATAGAAGTACTACAGGAGAGGATTGATAAAATGTCTCACTGCCATCTACTGGCAGAAAAGAAGTACTACAGGAGAGGATTGATAAAATGTCTCACTGCCATCTACTGGCAGAAAAGAAGTACTACAGGAGAGGATTGATAAAATGTCTCACTGCCATCTACTGGCAGAATAGAAGTACTACAGGAGAGGATTGATAAAATGTTTAACTGCCATCTACTGGCAGAATAGAAGTACTACAGGAGAGGATTGATAAAATGTCTCACTGCCATCTACTGGCAGAAAAGAAGTACTACAGGAGAGGATTGATAAAATGTCTCACTGTCATCTACTGGCAGAATAGAAGTACTACAGGAGAGGATTGATAAAATGTCTCACTGCCATCTACTGACAGAATTGAAGTACTACAGGAGAGGATTGATAAAATGTCTCACTGCCATCTACTGGCAGAATAGAAGTACTACAGAAGAGGATTGATAAAATGTCACACTGCCATCTACTGGCAGAAAAGAAGTACTACAGGAGAGGATTGATAAAATGTCTCACTGCCATCTACTGGCAGAATAGAAGTACTACAGGAGAGGATTGATAAAATGTCACACTGCCCTCTACTGGCAGAAAAGAAGTACTACAGGAGAGGATTGATAAAATGTCTCACTGCCATCTACTGGCAGAATAGAAGTACTACAGGAGAGGATTGATAAAATGTCTCACTGCCATCTACTGGCAGAAAATAAGTACTACAGGAGAGGATTGATAAAATGTCTCACTGCCATCTACTGGCAGAATAGAAGTACTACAGGAGAGGATTGATAAAATGTCTCACTGCCATCTACTGACAGAATTGAAGTACTACAGGAGAGGATTGATAAAATGTCTCACTGCCATCTACTGGCAGAAAATAAGTACTACAGGAGAGGATTGATAAAATGTCTCACTGCCATCTACTGGCAGAATAGAAGTACTACAGGAGAGGATTGATAAAATGTCTCACTGCCATCTACTGGCAGAATAGAAGTACTACAGGAGAGGATTGATAAAATGTCTCACTGCCATCTACTGGCAGAATAGAAGTACTACAGGAAAGGATTGATAAAATGTCTCACTGCCATCTACTGGCAGAAAAGTACTACTACAGGAGAGGATTGATAAAATGTCTCACTGCCATCTACTGGCAGAATAGAAGTACTACAGGAGAGGATTGATAAAATGTCTCACTGCCATCTACTGGCAGAAAAGAAGTACTACAGGAGAGGATTGATAAAATGTCTCACTGCCATCTACTGGCAGAATAGAAGTACTACAGGAGAGGATTGATAAAATGTCTCACTGCCATCTACTGACAGAATTGAAGTACTACAGGAGAGGATTGATAAAATGTCTCACTGCCATCTACTGGCAGAAAATAAGTACTACAGGAGAGGATTGATAAAATGTCTCACTGCCATCTACTGGCAGAATAGAAGTACTACAGGAGAGGATTGAAAAATGTCTCACTGCCATCTACTGGCAGAAAAGAAGTACTACAGGAGAGGATTGATAAAATGTCTCACTGCCATCTACTGGCAGAATGGAAGTACTACAGGAGAGGATTGATAAAATGTCTCACTGCCATCTACTGGCAGAAAAGAAGTACTACAGGAGAGGATTGATAAAATGTCTCACTGCCATCTACTGGCAGAATAGAAGTACTACAGAAGAGGATTGATAAAATGTCACACTGCCATCTACTGGCAGAAAAGAAGTACTACAGGAGAGGATTGATAAAATGTCTCAATGCCATCTACTGACAGAATAGAAGTACTACAGGAGATGATTGATAAAATGTCTCACTGCCATCTACTGGCAGAAAATAAGTAATACAGGAGAGGATTGATAAAATGTCCCACTGCCATCTACTGGCAGAAAATAAGTACTACAGGAGAGGATTGATAAAATGTCTCACTGCCATCTACTGGCAGAATAGAAGTACTACAGGAGAGGATTGATAAAATGTCTCACTGCCATCTACTGGCAGAATAGAAGTACTACAGGAGAGGATTGATAAAATGTCTCACTGCCATCTACTGGCAGAATAGAAGTACTACAGGAGAGGATTGATAAAATGTCTCACTGCCATCTACTGGCAGAGTAGAAGTACTACAGGAGAGGATTGATAAAATGTCTCACTGCCATCTACTGGCAGAAGAGAAGTACTACAGGAAAGGATTGATAAAATGTCTCACTGCCATCTACTGGCAGAAAAGTACTACTACAGGAGAGGATTGATAAAATGTCTCACTGCCATCTACTGGCAGAATAGAAGTACTACAGGAGAGGATTGATAAAATGTCTCACTGCCATCTACTGGCAGAAAAGAAGTACTACAGGAGAGGATTGATAAAATGTCTCACTGCCATCTACTGGCAGAATAGAAGTACTACAGGAGAGGATTGATAAAATGTCTCACTGCCATCTACTGACAGAATTGAAGTACTACAGGAGAGGATTGATAAAATGTCTCACTGCCATCTACTGGCAGAAAATAAGTACTACAGGAGAGGATTGATAAAATGTCTCACTGCCATCTACTGGCAGAATAGAAGTACTACAGGAGAGGATTGAAAAATGTCTCACTGCCATCTACTGGCAGAAAAGAAGTACTACAGGAGAGGATTGATAAAATGTCTTACTGCCATCTACTGGCAGAATAGAAGTACTACAGGAGAGGATTGATAAAATGTCTCACTGCCATCTACTGGCAGAAAAGAAAAAAGAAGTACTACAGGAGAGGATTGATAAAATGTCTCACTGCCATCTACTGGCAGAATAGAAGTACTACAGGAGAGGATTGATAAAATGTCTCACTGCCATCTACTGGCAGAAAAGAAGTACTACAGGAGAGGATTGATAAAATGTCTCACTGCCATCTACTGGCAGAATAGAAGTACTACAGGAGAGGATTGATAAAATGTCTCACTGCCATCTACTGACAGAATAGAAGTACTACAGGAGAGGATTGATAAAATGTCTCACTGCCATCTACTGGCAGAAAATAAGTACTACAGGAGAGGATTGATAAAATGTCTCACTGCCATCTACTGGCAGAATAGAAGTACTACAGGAGAGGATTGATAAAATGTCTCACTGCCATCTACTGGCAGAATAGAAGTACTACAGGAGAGGATTGATAAAATGTCTCACTGCCATCTACTGACAGAATAGAAGTACTACAGGAGAGGATTGATAAAATGTCTGACTGCCATCTACTGGCAGAAAAGAAGTACTACAGGAGAGGATTGATAAAATGTCTGACTGCCATCTACTGGCAGAAAAGAAGTACTACAGGAGAGGATTGATAAAATGTCTCACTGCCATCTACTGGCAGAAAATAAGTACTGTACTACAGGAGAGGATTGATGAAATGTCTCACTGCCATCTACTGGCAGAAAAGAAGTACTACAGGAGAGGATTGATAAAATGTCTCACTGCCATCTACTGGCAGAATAGAAGTACTACAGGAGAGGATTGATAAAATGTCTCACTGCCATCTACTGACAGAATAGAAGTACTACAGGAGAGGATTGATAAAATGTCTCACTGCCATCTACTGGCAGAAAATAAGTACTACAGGAGAGGATTGATAAAATGTCTCACTGCCATCTACTGGCAGAATAGAAGTACTACAGGAGAGGATTGATAAAATGTCTCACTGCCATCTACTGGCAGAAAAGAAGTACTACAGGAGAGGATTGATAAAATGTCTCACTGCCATCTACTGTCAGAATAGAAGTACTACAGGAGAGGATTGATAAAATGTCTCGCTGCCATCTACTGACAGAATAGAAGTACTACAGGAGAGGATTGATAAAATGTCTCACTGCCATCTACTGGCAGAAAATAAGTACTACAGGAGAGGATTGATAAAATGTCTCACTGCCATCTACTGGCAGAAAATAAGTACTACAGGAGAGGATTGATAAAATGTCTCACTGCCATCTACTGGCAGAATAGAAGTACTACAGGAAAGTATTGATAAAATGTCTCACTGCCATCTACTGGCAGAATAGAAGTACTACAGGAGAGGATTGATAAAATGTCTCACTGCCATCTACTGGCAGAATAGAAGTACTACAGGAGAGGATTGATAAAATGTCTCACTGCCATCTACTGGCAGAAAAGAAGTACTACAGGAGAGGATTGATAAAATGTCTCACTGCCATCTACTGGCAGAAAGGAAGTACTACAGGAGAGGATTGATAAAATGTCTCACTGCCATCTACTGGCAGAATAGAAGTACTACAGGAGAGGATTGATAAAATGTTTCACTGCCATCTACTGGCAGAATAGAAGTACTACAGGAGAGGATTGATAAAATGTCTCACTGCCATCTACTGGCAGAAAAGAAGTACTACAGGAGAGGATTGATAAAATGTCTCACTGCCATCTACTGGCAGAATAGAAGTACTACAGGAGAGGATTGATAAAATGTTTCACTGCCATCTACTGGCAGAATAGAAGTACTACAGGAGAGGATTGATAAAATGTCTCACTGCCATCTACTGACAGAATAGAAGTACTACAGGAGAGGATTGATAAAATGTCTCACTGCCATCTACTGGCAGAAAATAAGTACTACAGGAGAGGATTGATAAAATGTCTCACTGCCATCTACTGGCAGAAAATAAGTACTACAGGAGAGGATTGATAAAATGTCTCACTGCCATCTACTGGCAGAATAGAAGTACTACAGGAGAGGATTGAAAAATGTCTCACTGCCATCTACTGGCAGAAAAGAAGTACTACAGGAGAGGATTGATAAAATGTCTTACTGCCATCTACTGGCAGAATAGAAGTACTACAGGAGAGGATTGATAAAATGTCTCACTGCCATCTACTGGCAGAAAAGAAGTACTACAGGAGAGGATTGATAAAATGTCTCACTGCCATCTACTGGCAGAATAGAAGTACTACAGGAGAGGATTGATAAAATGTCTCACTGCCATCTACTGGCAGAATAGAAGTACTACAGGAGAGGATTGATAAAATGTCTCACTGCCATCTACTGACAGAATAGAAGTACTACAGGAGAGGATTGATAAAATGTCTGACTGCCATCTACTGGCAGAAAAGAAGTACTACTGGAGAGGATTGATAAAATGTCTGACTGCCATCTACTGGCAGAAAAGAAGTACTACAGGAGAGGATTGATAAAATGTCTCACTGCCATCTACTGGCAGAAAATAAGTACTGTACTACAGGAGAGGATTGATGAAATGTCTCACTGCCATCTACTGGCAGAAAAGAAGTACTACAGGAGAGGATTGATAAAATGTCTCACTGCCATCTACTGGCAGAATAGAAGTACTACAGGAGAGGATTGATAAAATGTCTCACTGCCATCTACTGACAGAATAGAAGTACTACAGGAGAGGATTGATAAAATGTCTCACTGCCATCTACTGGCAGAAAATAAGTACTACAGGAGAGGATTGATAAAATGTCTTACAGCCATCTACTGGCAGAATAGAAGTACTACAGGAGAGGATTGATAAAATGTCTCACAGCCATCTACTGGCAGAAAAGAAGTACTACAGGAGAGGATTGATAAAATGTCTCACTGCCATCTACTGGCAGAATAGAAGTACTACAGGAGAGGATTGATAAAATGTCTCACTGCCATCTACTGGCAGAAAAGAAGTACTACAGGAGAGGATTGATAAAATGTCTCACTGCCATCTACTGGCAGAAAAGAAGTACTACAGGAGAGGATTGATAAAATGTCTCACTGCCATCTACTGGCAGAATAGAAGTACTACAGGAGAGGATTGATAAAATGTTTCACTGCCATCTACTGGCAGAATAGAAGTACTACAGGAGAGGATTGATAAAATGTCTCACTGCCATCTACTGGCAGAAAAGAAGTACTACAGGAGAGGATTGATAAAATGTCTCACTGCCATCTACTGGCAGAATAGAAGTACTACAGGAGAGGATTGATAAAATGTCTCACTGCCATCTACTGGCAGAAAAGAAGTACTACAGGAAAGGATTGATAAAATTTCTCACTGCCATCTACTGGCAGATTAGAAGTACTACAGGAGAGGATTGATAAAATGTCTCACTGCCATTTACTGGCAGAAAAGTAGTACTACAGAAGAGGATTGATAAAATGTCTCACTGCCATCTACTGGCAGAATAGAAGTACTACAGAAGAGGATTGATAGAATGTCTCACTGCCATCTACTGGCAGAAAAGTACTACTACAGGAGAGGATTGATAAAATGTCTCACTGCCATCTACTGGCAGAATAGAAGTACTACAGGAGAGGATTGATAAAATGTCTCACTGCCATCTACTGGCAGAAAAAAAGTACTACAGGAGAGGATTGATAAAATGTCTCACTGCCATCTACTGGCAGAATAGAAGTACTACATGAGAGGGTTGATAAAATGTCTCACTGCCATCTACTGGCAGAATAGAAGTACTACAGGAGAGGATTGATAAAATGTCTCACTGCCATCTACTGGCAGAATAGAAGTACTACAGGAAAGGATTGATAAAATGTCTCACTGCCATCTACTGGCAGAAAAGTACTACTACAGGAGAGGATTGATAAAATGTCTCACTGCCATCTACTGGCAGAAAAGAAGTACTACAGGAGAGGATTGATAAAATGTCTCACTGCCATCTACTGGCAGAATAGAAGTACTACAGGAGAGGATTGATAAAATGTCTCACTGCCATCTACTGACAGAATAGAAGTACTACAGGAGAGGATTGATAAAATGTCTCACTGCCATCTACTGGCAGAAAATAAGTACTACAGGAGAGGATTGATAAAATGTCCCACTGCCATCTACTGGCAGAATAGAAGTACTACAGGAGAGGATTGATAAAATGTCTCACTGCCATCTACAGGCAGAATAGAAGTACTACAGGAGAGGATTGATAAAATGTCTCACTGCCATCTACTGGCAGAAAAGAAGTACTACAGGAGAGGATTGATAAAATGTCTCACTGCCATCTACTGGCAGAATAGAAGTACTACAGGAGAGGATTGATAAAATGTCTCACTGCCATCTACTGGCAGAAAAGAAGTACTACAGGAGAGGATTGATAAAATGTCTCACTGCCATCTACTGGCAGAAAATAAGTACTACAGGAAAGGATTGATAAAATGTCTCACTGCCATCTACTGGCAGAAAAGAAGTACTACAGGAGAGGATTGATAAAATGTCTCACTGCCATCTACTGGCAGAATAGAAGTACTACAGGAGAGGATCGATAAAATGTCTCACTGCCATCTACTGGCAGAATAGAAGTACTACAGGAAAGGATTGATAAAATGTCTCACTGCCACCTACTGGCAGAAAAGTACTACTACAGGAGAGGATTGATAAAATGTCTCACTGCCATCTACTGGCAGAAAAGAAGTACTACAGGAAAGGATTGATAAAATGTCTCACTGCCATCTACTGGCAGAAAAGATGTACTACAGGAAGGAATTGATAAAATGTCTCACTGCCATCTGCTGGCAGAATAGAAGTACTACAGGAGAGGGTTGATAAAATGTCTCACTGCCATCTACTGGCAGAATAGAAGTACTACAGGAGAGGATTGATAAAATGTCTCACTGCCATCTACTGGCAGAATAGAAGTACTACAGGAAAGGATTGATAAAATGTCTCACTGCCATCTACTGGCAGAAAAGTACTACTACAGGAGAGGATTGATAAAATGTCTCACTGCCATCTACTGGCAGAAAAGAAGTACTACAGGAAAGGATTGATAAAATGTCTCACTGCCATCTACTGGCAGAAAAAAAGTACTACAGGAAAGGATTGATAAAATGTCTCACTGCCATCTACTGGCAGAATAGAAGTACTACAGGAGAGGGTTGATAAAATGTCTCACTGCCATCTACTGGCAGAATAGAAGTACTACAGGAGAGGATTGATAAAATGTCTCACTGCCATCTACTGGCAGAATAGAAGTACTACAGGAGAGGATTGATAAAATGTCTCACTGCCATCTACTGGCAGAAAAGAAGTACTACAAGAAAGGATTGATAAAATGTCTCACTGCCATCTACTGGCAGAATAGAAGTACTACAGGAGAGGATTGATAAAATGTCTCACTGCCATCTACTGGCAGAAAAGAAGTACTACAGGAAAGGATTGATAAAATGTCTCACTGCCATCTACTGGCAGATTAAAAGTACTACAGGAGAGGATTGATAAAATGTCTCACTGCCATTTACTGGCAGAAAAGAAGTACTACAGGAGAGGATTGATAAAATGTCTCACTGCCATCTACTGGCAGAAAAGAAGTACTACAGGAGAGGATTGATAAAATGTCTCACTGCCATCTACTGGCAGAATAGAAGTACTACAGGAGAGGATTGATAAAATGTCTCACTGCCATCTACTGGCAGAAAAGAAGTACTACAGGAGAGGATTGATAAAATGTCTCACTGCCATCTACTGGCAGAATAGAAGTACTACAGGAGAGGATTGATAAAATGTCTCACTGCCATCTACTGACAGAATAGAAGTACTACAGGAGAGGATTGATAAAATGTCTCACTGCCATCTACTGGCAGAAAATAAGTACTACAGGAGAGGATTGATAAAATGTCTCACTGCCATCTACTGGCAGAATAGAAGTAGTACAGGAGAGGATTGATAAAATGTCTCACTGCCATCTACTGGCAGAAAAGAAGTACTACAGGAGAGGATTGATAAAATGTCTCACTGCCATCTACTGGCAGAATAGAAGTACTACAGGAGAGGATTGATAAAATGTCTCACTGCCATCTACTGACAGAATAGAAGTACTACAAGAGAGGATTGATAAAATGTCTCACTGCCATCTACTGGCAGAAAATAAGTATTACAGGAGAGGATTGATAAAATGTCTCACTGCCATCTTCTGGCAGAAAAGAAGTACTACAGGAGAGGATTGATAAAATGTCTCACTGCCATCTACTGGCAGAATAGAAGTACTACAGGAAAGTATTGATAAAATGTCTCACTGCCATCTACTGGCAGAATAGAAGTACTACAGGAGAGGATTGATAAAATGTCTCACTGCCATCTACTGGCAGAATAGAGTACTACAGGAGAGGATTGATAAAATGTCTCACTGCCATCTACTGACAGAATAGAAGTACTACAGGAGAGGATTGATAAAATGTCTCACTGCCATCTACTGGCAGAAAATAAGTAATACAGGAGAGGATTGATAAAATGTCTCACTGCCATCTACTGGCAGAATAGAAGTACTACAGGAGAGGATTGATAAAATGTCTCACTGCCATCTACTGGCAGAATAGAAGTACTACAGGAGAGGATTGATAAAATGTCTCACTGCCATCTACTGACAGAATAGAAGTACTACAGGAGAGGATTGATAAAATGTCTCACTGTCATCTACTGGCAGAATAGAAGTACTACAGGAGAGGATTGATAAAATGTCTCACTGCCATCTACTGGCAGAATAGAAGTACTACAGGAGAGGATTGATAAAATGTCTCACTGCCATCTACTGGCAGAAAAGAAGTACTACAGGAGAGGATTGATAAAATGTCTCACTGCCATCTACTGGCAGAATAGAAGTACTACAGGAGAGGATTGATAAAATGTCTCACTGCCATCTACTGGCAGAATAGAAGTACTACAGGAAAGGATTGATAAAATGTCTCACTGCCATCTACTGGCAGAAAAGTACTACTACAGGAGAGGATTGATAAAATGTCTCACTGCCATCTACTGGCAGACTAGAAGTACTACAGGAGAGGATTGATAAAATGTCTCACTGCCATCTACTGGCAGAAAAGAAGTACTACAGGAGAGGATTGATAAAATGTCTCACTGCCATCTACTGGTAGAATAGAAGTTCTACAGGAGAGGATTGATAAAATGTCTCACTGCCATCTACTGACAGAATTGAAGTACTACAGGAGAGGATTGATAAAATGTCTCACTGCCATCTACTGGCAGAAAAGAAGTACTACAGGAAAGGATTGATAAAATGTCTCACTGCCATCTACTGGCAGATTAAAAGTACTACAGGAGAGGATTGATAAAATGTCTCACTGCCATTTACTGGCAGAAAAGAAGTACTACAGGAGAGGATAGATAAAATGTCTCACTGCCATCTACTGGCAGAAAAGAAGTACTACAGGAGAGGATTGATAAAATGTCTCACTGCCATCTACTGGCAGAATAGAAGTACTACAGGAGAGGATTGATAAAATGTCTCACTGCCATCTACTGGCAGAAAAGAAGTACTACAGGAGAGGATTGATAAAATGTCTCACTGCCATCTACTGGCAGAATAGAAGTACTACAGGAGATGATTGATAAAATGTCTCACTGCCATCTACTGACAGAATAGAAGTACTACAGGAGAGGATTGATAAAATGTCTCACTGCCATCTACTGGCAGAAAATAAGTACTACAGGAGAGGATTGATAAAATGTCTCACTGCCATCTACTGGCAGAATAGAAGTACTACAGGAGAGGATTGATAAAATGTCTCACTGCCATCTACTGGCAGAAAAGAAGTACTACAGGAGAGGATTGATAAAATGTCTCACTGCCATCTACTGGCAGAATAGAAGTACTACAGGAGAGGATTGATAAAATGTCTCACTGCCATCTACTGACAGAATAGAAGTACTACAAGAGAGGATTGATAAAATGTCTCACTGCCATCTCCTGGCAGAAAATAAGTACTACAGGAGAGGATTGATAAAATGTCTCACTGCCATCTTCTGGCAGAAAAGAAGTACTACAGGAGAGGATTGATAAAATGTC
Source organism: Pelophylax lessonae (assembly GCF_965119305.1). NCBI lineage: Eukaryota > Metazoa > Chordata > Amphibia > Anura > Ranidae > Pelophylax > Pelophylax lessonae. Next base: position 293,581,815 of record NC_138774.1, read on the forward strand.
TCACTGCCATCTACTGGCAGAATAGAAGTACTACAGGAAAGTATTGATAAAATGTCTCACTGCCATCTACTGGCAGAATAGAAGTACTACAGGAGAGGATTGATAAAATGTCTCACTGCCATCTACTGGCAGAATAGAGTACTACAGGAGAGGATTGATAAAATGTCTCACTGCCATCTACTGACAGAATAGAAGTACTACAGGAGAGGATTGATAAAATGTCTCACTGCCATCTACTGGCAGAAAATAAGTAATGCAGGAGAGGATTGATAAAATGTCTCACTGCCATCTACTGGCAGAATAGAAGTACTACAGGAGAGGATTGATAAAATGTCTCACTGCCATCTACTGGCAGAATAGAAGTACTACAGTAGAGGATTGATAAAATGTCTCACTGCCATCTACTGACAGAATAGAAGTACTACAGGAGAGGATTGATAAAATGTCTCACTGCCATCTACTGGCAGAAAATAAGTAATACAGGAGAGGATTGATAAAATGTCTCACTGCCATCTACTGGCAGAAAATAAGTACTACAGGAGAGGATTGATAAAATATCTCACTGCCATCTACTGGCAGGATAGAAGTACTACAGGAGAGGATTGATAAAATGTCTCACTGCCATCTACTGGCAGAATAGAAGTACTACAGGAGAGGATTGATAAAATGTCTCACTGCCATCTACTGGCAGAATAGAAGTACTACAGCAGAGGATTGATAAAATGTCTCACTGCCATCTACTGGCAGAATATAAGTACTACAGGAGAGGATTGATAAAATGTCTCACTGCCATCTACTGGCAGAATAGAAGTACTGCAGGAAAGGATTGATAAAATGTCTCACTGCCATCTACTGGCAGAAAAGTACTACTACAGGTGAGGATTGATAAAATGTCTCACTGCCATCTACTGGCAGACTAGAAGTACTACAGGAGAGGATTGATAAAATGTCTCACTGCCATCTACTGGCAGAAAAGAAGTACTACAGGAGAGGATTGATAAAATGTCTCACTGCCATCTACTGGCAGAATAGAAGTTCTACAGGAGAGGATTGATAAAATGTCTCACTGCCATCTACTGACAGAATTGAAGTACTACAGGAGAGGATTGATAAAATGTCTCACTGCCCTCTACTGGCAGAAAATAAGTACTACAGGAGAGGATTGATAAAATGTCTCACTGCCATCTACTGGCAGAATAGAAGTACTACAGGAGAGGATTGATAAAATGTCTCACTGCCATCTACTGGCAGAAAATAAGTATTACAGGAGAGGATTGATAAAATGTCTCACTGCCATCTACTGGCAGAATAGAAGTACTACAGGAGAGGATTGATAAAATGTCTCACTGCCATCTACTGGCAGAAAAGAAGTACTACAGGAGAGGATTGATAAAATGTCTCACTGCCATCTACTGGCAGAATAGAAGTACTACAGGAGAGGATTGATAAAATGTCTCACTGCCATCTACTGGCAGAAAATAAGTACTACGGGAGAGGATTGATAAAATGTCTCACTGCCATCTACTGGCAGAATAGAAGTACTACAGGAGAGGATTGATAAAATGTCTCACTGCCATCTACTGACAGAATAGAAGTACTACAGGAGAGGATTGATAAAATGTCTCACTGCCATCTACTGGCAGAAAATAAGTACTACAGGAGAGGATTGATAAAATGTCTCACTGCCATCTACTGGCAGAATAGAAGTACTACAGGAAAGTATTGATAAAATGTCTCACTGCCATCTACTGGCAGAATAGAAGTACTACAGGAGAGGATTGATAAAATGTCTCACTGCCATCTACTGGCAGAATAGAGTACTACAGGAGAGGATTGATAAAATGTCTCACTGCCATCTACTGACAGAAGAGAAGTACTACATGAGAGGATTGATAAAATGTCTCACTGCCATCTACTGGCAGAAAATAAGTAATACAGGAGAGGATTGATAAAATGTCTCACTGCCCTCTACTGGCAGAATAGAAGTACTACAGGAGAGGATTAATAAAATGTCTCACTGCCATCTACTGGCAGAATAGAAGTACTACAGGAGAGGATTGATAAAATGTCTCACTGCCATCTACTGACAGAATAGAAGTACTACAGGAGAGGATTGATAAAATGTCTCACTGCCATCTACTGGCAGAAAATAAGTAATACAGGAGAGGATTGATAAAATGTCTCACTGCCATCTACTGGCAGAAAATAAGTACTACAGGAGAGGATTGATAAAATGTCTCACTGCCATCTACTGGCAGAATAGAAGTACTACAGGAGAGGATTGATAAAATGTCTCACTGCCATCTACTGGCAGAATAGAAGTACTACAGGAGAGGATTGATAAAATGTCTCACTGCCATCTACTGGCAGAATAGAAGTACTACAGGAGAGGATTGATAAAATGTCTCACTGCCATCTACTGGCAGAATAGAAGTACTACAGGAGAGGATTTATAAAATGTCTCACTGCCATCTACTGGCAGAATAGAAGTACTACAGGAGAGGAATGATAAAATGTCTCACTGCCATCTACTGGCAGAATAGAAGTACTACAGGAGAGGATTGATAAAATGTCTCACTGCCATCTACTGGCAAAATAGAAGTACTACAGGAGAGGATTGATAAAATGTCTCACTGCCATCTACTGGCAGAATAGAAGTACTACAGGAAAGGATTGATAAAATGTCTCACTGCCATCTACTGGCAGAATAGAAGTACTACAGGAGAGGATTGATAAAATGTCTCACTGCCATCTACTGGCAGAATAGAAGTACTACAGGAGAGGATTGATAAAATGTCTCACTGCCATCTACTGGCAGAATAGAAGTACTACAGGAGAGGATTGATAAAATGTCTCACTGCCATCTACTGGCAGAATAGAAGTACTACAGGAAAGGATTGATAAAATGTCTCACTGCCATCTACTGGCAGAAAAGTACTACTACAGGAGAGGATTGATAAAATGTCTCACTGCCATCTACTGGCAGACTAGAAGTACTACAGGAGAGGATTGATAAAATGTCTCACTGCCATCTACTGGCAGAAAAGAAGTACTACAGGAGAGGATTGATAAAATGTCTCACTGCCATCTACTGGCAGAATAGAAGTTCTACAGGAGAGGATTGATAAAATGTCTCACTGCCATCTACTGACAGAATTGAAATACTACAGGAGAGGATTGATAAAATGTCTCACTGCCATCTACTGGCAGAAAATAAGTACTACAGGAAAGTATTGATAAAATGTCTCACTGCCATCTACTGGCAGAATAGAAGTACTACAGGAGAGGATTGATAAAATGTCTCACTGCCATCTACTGGCAGAATAGAGTACTACAGGAGAGGATTGATAAAATGTCTCACTGCCATCTACTGACAGAAGAGAAGTACTACATGAGAGGATTGATAAAATGTCTCACTGCCATCTACTGGCAGAAAATAAGTAATACAGGAGAGGATTGATAAAATGTCTCACTGCCCTCTACTGGCAGAATAGAAGTACTACAGGAGAGGATTAATAAAATGTCTCACTGCCATCTACTGGCAGAATAGAAGTACTACAGGAGAGGATTGATAAAATGTCTCACTGCCATCTACTGACAGAATAGAAGTACTACAGGAGAGGATTGATAAAATGTCTCACTGCCATCTACTGGCAGAAAATAAGTAATACAGGAGAGGATTGATAAAATGTCTCACTGCCATCTACTGGCAGAAAATAAGTACTACAGGAGAGGATTGATAAAATGTCTCACTGCCATCTACTGGCAGAATAGAAGTACTACAGGAGAGGATTGATAAAATGTCTCACTGCCATCTACTGGCAGAATAGAAGTACTACAGGAGAGGATTGATAAAATGTCTCACTGCCATCTACTGGCAGAATAGAAGTACTACAGGAGAGGATTGATAAAATGTCTCACTGCCATCTACTGGCAGAATAGAAGTACTACAGGAGAGGATTTATAAAATGTCTCACTGCCATCTACTGGCAGAATAGAAGTACTACAGGAGAGGAATGATAAAATGTCTCACTGCCATCTACTGGCAGAATAGAAGTACTACAGGAGAGGATTGATAAAATGTCTCACTGCCATCTACTGGCAAAATAGAAGTACTACAGGAGAGGATTGATAAAATGTCTCACTGCCATCTACTGGCAGAATAGAAGTACTACAGGAAAGGATTGATAAAATGTCTCACTGCCATCTACTGGCAGAATAGAAGTACTACAGGAGAGGATTGATAAAATGTCTCACTGCCATCTACTGGCAGAATAGAAGTACTACAGGAGAGGATTGATAAAATGTCTCACTGCCATCTACTGGCAGAATAGAAGTACTACAGGAGAGGATTGATAAAATGTCTCACTGCCATCTACTGGCAGAATAGAAGTACTACAGGAAAGGATTGATAAAATGTCTCACTGCCATCTACTGGCAGAAAAGTACTACTACAGGAGAGGATTGATAAAATGTCTCACTGCCATCTACTGGCAGACTAGAAGTACTACAGGAGAGGATTGATAAAATGTCTCACTGCCATCTACTGGCAGAAAAGAAGTACTACAGGAGAGGATTGATAAAATGTCTCACTGCCATCTACTGGCAGAATAGAAGTTCTACAGGAGAGGATTGATAAAATGTCTCACTGCCATCTACTGACAGAATTGAAATACTACAGGAGAGGATTGATAAAATGTCTCACTGCCATCTACTGGCAGAAAATAAGTACTACAGGAGAGGATTGATAAAATGTCTCACTGCCATCTACTGGCAGAATAGAAGTACTACAGGAGAGGATTGATAAAATGTCTCACTGCCATCTACTGGCAGAAAAGAAGTACTACAGGAGAGGATTGATAAAATGTCTCACTGCCATCTACTGGCAGAATAGAAGTACTACAGGAGAGGATTGATAAAATGTCTCACTGCCATCTACTGGCAGAAAAGAAGTACTACAGGAGAGGATTGATAAAATGTCTCACTGCCATCTACTGGCAGAATAGAAGTACTACAGGAGAGGATTGATAAAATGTCTCACTGCCATCTACTGGCAGAAAAGAAGTACTACGGGAGAGGATTGATAAAATGTCTCACTGCCATCTACTGGCAGAATAGAAGTACTACAGGAGAGGATTGATAAAATGTCTCACTGCCATCTACTGACAGAATAGAAGTACTACAGGAGAGGATTGATAAAATGTCTCACTGCCATCTACTGGCAGAAAATAAGTACTACAGGAGAGGATTGATAAAATGTCTCACTGCCAGCTACTGGCAGAATAGAAGTACTACAGGAGAGGATTGATAAAATGTCTCACTGCCATCTACTGGCAGAATAGAAGTACTACAGGAGAGGATTGATAAAATGTCTCACTGCCATCTACTGACAGAATAGAAGTACTACAGGAGAGGATTGATAAAATGTCTCACTGCCATCTACTGGCAGAAAATAAGTACTACAGGAGAGGATTGATAAAATGTCTCACTGCCATCTACTGGCAGAAAATAAGTACTACAGGAGAGGATTGATAAAATGTCTCACTGCCATCTACTGGCAGAATAGAAGTACTACAGGAGAGGATTGATAAAATGTCTCACTGCCATCTATTGGCAGAAAAGAAGTACTACAGGAGAGGATTGATAAAATGTCTCACTGCCATCTACTGGCAGAATAGAAGTTCTACAAGAGAGGATTGATAAAATGTCTCACTGCCATCTACTGACAGAATAGAAGTACTACAGGAGAGGATTGATAAAATGTCTCACTGCCATCTACTGGCAGAAAATAAGTACTACAGGAGAGGATTGATAAAATGTCTCACTGCCATCTACTGGCAGAATAGAAGTACTACAGGAGAGGATTGATAAAATGTCTCACTGCCATCTACTGGCAGAAAAGAAGTACTACAGGAGAGGATTGATAAAATGTCTTACTGCCATCTACTGGCAGAATAGAAGTACTACAGGAGAGGATTGATAAAATGTCTCACTGCCATCTACTGACAGAATAGAAGTACTACAGGAGAGGATTGATAAAATGTCTCACTGCCATCTACTGGCAGAAAATAAGTACTACAGGAGAGGATTGATAAAATGTCTCAATGCCATCTACTGGCAGAATAGAAGTACTACAGGAAAGTATTGATAAAATGTCTCACTGCCATCTACTGGCAGAATAGAAGTACTACAGGAGAGGATTGATAAAATGTCTCACTGCCATCTACTGACAGAATAGAAGTACTACAGGAGAGGATTGATAAAATGTCTCACTGCCATCTACTGGCAGAAAAGAAGTACTACAGGAGAGGATTGATAAAATGTCTCACTGCCATCTACTGGCAGAATAGAAGTACTACAGGAGAGGATTGATAAAATGTTTCACTGCCATCTACTGGCAGAATAGAAGTACTACAGGAGAGGATTGATAAAATGTCTCACTGCCATCTACTGGCAGAATAGAAGTACTACAGGAGAGGATTGATAAAATGTCTCACTGCCATCTACTGACAGAATAGAAGTACTACAGGAGAGGATTGATAAAATGTCTCACTGCCATCTACTGGCAGAAAATAAGTACTACAGGAGAGGATTGATAAAATGTCTCACTGCCATCTACTGGCAGAATAGAAGTACTACAGGAGAGGATTGATAAAATGTCTCACTGCCATCTACTGGCAGAAAAGAAGTACTACAGGAGAGGATTGATAAAATGTCTCACTGCCATCTACTGGCAGAATAGAAGTACTACAGGAGAGGATTGATAAAATGTCTCACTGCCATCTACTGACAGAATAGAAGTACTACAGGAGAGGATTGATAAAATGTCTCACTGCCATCTACTGGCAGAAAATAAGTACTACAGGAGAGGATTGATAAAATGTCTCACTGCCATCTACTGGCAGAATAGAAGTACTACAGGAAAGTATTGATAAAATGTCTCACTGCCATCTACTGGCAGAATAGAAGTACTACAGGAGAGGATTGATAAAATGTCTCACTGCCATCTACTGACAGAATAGAAGTACTACAGGAGAGGATTGATAAAATGTCTCACTGCCATCTACTGGCAGAAAATAAGTACTACAGGAGAGGATTGATAAAATGTCTCACTGCCATCTACTGGCAGAAAAGAAGTACTACAGGAGAGGATTGATAAAATGTCTCACTGCCATCTACTGGCAGAATAGAAGTACTACAGGAGAGGATTGATAAAATGTTTCACTGCCATCTACTGGCAGAATAGAAGTACTACAGGAGAGGATTGATAAAATGTCTCACTGCCATCTACTGGCAGAAAAGAAGTACTACAGGAGAGGATTGATAAAATGTCTCACTGCCATCTACTGGCAGAATAGAAGTACTACAGGAGAGGATTGATAAAATGTCTCACTGCCATCTACTGGCAGAAAAGAAGTACTACAGGAGAGGATTGATAAAAAGTCTCACTGCCATCTACTGGCAGAAAAGAAGTACTACAGGAGAGGATTGATAAAATGTCTCACTGCCATCTACTGGCAGATTAAAAGTACTACAGGAGAGGATTGATAAAATGTCTCACTGCCATTTACTGGCAGAAAAGAAGTACTACAGGAGAGGATTGATAAAATGTCTCACTGCCATCTACTGGCAGAATAGAAGTACTACAGAAGAGGATTGATAGAATGTCTCACTGCCATCTACTGGCAGAAAAGTACTACTACAGGAGAGGATTGATAAAATGTCTCACTGCCATCTACTGGCAGAATAGAAGTACTACAGGAGAGGATTGATAAAATGTCTCACTGCCATCTACTGGCAGAAAAAAAGTACAACAGGAGAGGATTGATAAAATGTCTCACTGCCATCTACTGGCAGAATAGAAGTACTACATGAGAGGGTTAGTTTAATTTATTTTCAGAAATAATTTTGTTTATTCACTTTTCAAAGTCAATACGCATTTCCAAATTTGGTCAAATTGAATTCAGTTTGACCGAATTGGGAAAATTCTAATTGGCATTCCAATTTTGGAAGACGGTTATATCAGCAATGCTGATGAGTTTTTTTGGGGGGGGGGGTTGCTGGTTCAAACCTGAGGGCATTGATTGAAATTTGTGATCACAATCAAAATACTAGGCCTTGATTTTGTAAAGTTCTCTTCTCAAGGCTGGTTGGCTGAGGGGTTTAAGAACCTGCCCCCCCCCCCACAAAACCAGAGTTGCCGGTTTAAATCTAGATTCATCTTTTCGAATTTGCGATGACTTTAACTCCTCAAATAGGAGAACGCACCCATACGTTTTTGAATGGAGGTGAGTAGCTCAGAGGATGAGTGTTGACCCCGGACACCATAGACTCATAGATCAAATCCTTGAAAGCACTGCAGACCCCCAAAGGGCAATTCCATGAGAGTGCTGTTGTCCGTGTGCACCAAAGCACTGTAGACCCCCTGAGGACGCATCAATGAAAAGTGTTGGAGACCTCCAAGGGCAAAAAACCCTGGAAGCACAGTAGACCCCCGAGCTCAAATCCCTGAGTGAAAGCTTGGAGGCCATGGACAACCCACCAGTCTGCTCCAGTCCCAGGCCCCCACAGGCCTGTAACATGTGTGGGCATCACATTAGGTTGAGGACACCCCGCCTTTTTGGTCCACAGAACAGCTGTATTTATACTGAGATTAAATGACACACAGGGGGACTCTATTTACTAATTTGGTGACTTCTGAAGACAATTGGCTCCACTAGGTTATAGTTGGGGGTATCAGAGTAAAGGGGGTGGGGCAGTAAGTCTGGATGTTGAAGGGGCCTGGCTGCCAAACCTTTACACAGAAACTTTGCTGTGGCTCAGGGATTAGCAGATGGCCAGCAGTGCTGATGATATTTTAGGTGTTGCCGGTTCTAACCTGAGGCCATCCATGAAGGCTGTGATCACATTCCTAGTACTAGGCCTTGAGTTTGTAAGCCCGGCTGCTTGGCTGAGGGTGTAAGAACCGGTCCCCTAAGCCAGCAATGATTCTAAAGTTGCCGGTTCAAATCTTGGTTCACCTTTTTGAATTTGTGATGACTTTAACTCCTGAAATAGGAGAACAAACACATGAATATCTGAGCAGAGGTGAGTAGCTCAGAGGATAAGAGTGTTGACCCTGGGCACCGTAGACCTGAGTTCGAATCCTTGAAAGCACTGCAAACCCCCAAGAGAGTGCTGTTCCTGTGCACTAAAGCACTGTATACCCTCTAAGGACTCATCAATGAAAGTGCTGGAGACCTCCAAGGGAAAATTCTAGGAAGCACAGTAGACCCCGAGTTCAAATCCCCGAGTGAAAGCTTGGAGGCCATGGACAACCCACCAGTCTGCTCCAGTCCCATGCCCCCACAGGCCTGTAACATGTGTGGGCATCACATTAGGTTGTGGACAACCTCCCTCTTTGGTCCATGGTCTGTGACATCTATAAATCGAATGGTCACTCCTTTCAAAAAGTTGGGACTTAGTTTTCTTTGCCTCACCCCCTATCTAATAGACACTCACCTGGTACTGTACAGCACATGAGCCCAAGGTATCCACCAACAGGAAGTTCAAGTGCTGCACAGCACCCAGGACACACATGGCTCCCCTCAGAGGGATTTGAACCCAAGTCTCCAGCAGACCAGTCAGAGCTCTTATCCTCTGAGCTACCACCTATGCTCAGACATTTCTGTGCTGTTTCTGATATTTCAGGAGTAGATAAAATGAACACCATTAAAATAAATACACAAATAAAAGAAGAAAATCAAAGGATAAAAAGATAAAGTAAAGAAATAAATAAAAGAATATAATCAAGGTAAAAGAAAAAACAAACAAACACTAAATAAATAAATCAAGAAATAAAAGGAAATCAAACAAGTAAAAGAAACAAAGAAATCAACTAGATAAAAGAAGAACACACACAGAGCCCCCTGCTGGTGGGCAATGGCAGTGGAGCATTTCCCATTACCCTGTTCCACCAATAGGGGTCTCAAGTACTGCACACAGCACCCAGTACACACATGGCTTTCCCTCATTAAGGGGCTGGTTCTTCTATTTCAGGAGTAGAAAAAATTAACACCATTAAAAAAAATAAATAAATACATAAATAAACGAAGAAAAACAAAGGATAAAAAAAAATACATAAAAGATAAAGTAAAAAAAAAAACCCACTAAAATAAATAAATAAAAGGAAATCCAACAAGTAAAAGAAACAAAGAAATCAAACTAGATAAAAGAAGAACACACACAGAGCCCCCTGCTGGTGGGCAATGGCAGTGGAGCATTTCCCATTACCCTGTTCCACCAATAGGGGGCTCAATTACTGCACAGCACCCAGTACACACATGGCTTCCCTCATTAAGGGGCTGGTTCTAGATTTTAGTTAGGGGTATCAGAGTAAAGGGGGTGGGGCAGTCTTGGGTTAGTAAGTCTGGATGTTGAAGGGCCTGGCTGCCGAACCTTTACACAAGAACTTTCCTGTGGCTCAGGGATTAGAAGACAGCCAGCGGTGCTGATGATCTTTTAGGTGTTGCCGGTTCGAACCTGAGGCCATCCATGAAGGCTGTGATCACATTACAGGTACTAGGCCTTGGTTTTGTAAGCCCAGCTGGTTGGCTGAGGGTGTAAGAACCGGTCCCCTAAACCAGCAATGATTCTAGAGTTGCCGTTTCGAATCTCGGTTCACCTTTTTAAATTTGTGATGACTTTAACTCCTGAAATAGGAGAACGAACACATGAGTTTCTGAGCAGAGGTGAGTAGCTCAGAGGATAAGAGTGTTGACCCCGGGCGCCGTAAACCTGAGTTCGAATCCTTGAAAGCACTGCAAACCCCCAAGAGAGTGCTGTTGTCTGTGTGCACTGAAGCACTGTAGACCCCCTGAAGACGCATCAATGAAAGTGCTGGAGACCTCCAAGGGCAAATTCCTGCAAGTGCACAGTAGACCCCTGAGCTCAAATCCCTGAGTGAAAGCTTGGAGGCCATGGACAACCCACCAGTCTGCTCCAGTCCCAGGCCCCCACAGGCCTGTAACATGTGTGGGCATCACATTAGGTCGTGGACACCCTCCCTCTTTGGTCCATGGTCTGTGACATCACTGCAACATCTATAAATAGAATGGGCTGTCTTACTGGGACAGTCCATTCAAAAAGTAGGGACTTAGGTTTTTATTGGCCTCACCCCCCATATATATATATATATATATATATACACACACACCCACCCTGGTACTGTACAGCACATGAGCCTCCTGTAGGTGGGACAAGGCATCCACCACCAACAGGAGGTTCAGGTGCTTCACAGCACCAGGACACACATGGCTTCCCTCAGAGGGATTTGAACCCAGATCTCCAGCAGACCAGTCAGAGCTCTTACCTCTGAGCTACCACCCATGCTCAAACACTGATGTGCTGGTTCTGATATTTCAGGAGTAGATAAAATGAACACCATTAAAAAGAATAATAATAATATATGAAAGAAGAAAATGAAAGGATAAAATGAAAGGATAAAAAATAAATAAATAAATAAACAAAGATAAAGTTAAAAAAATAAATAAAAGAATATAATCAACGTAAAAGAAAAAAACAAACACTAAAAAAAATAAATAAATGAAAGAAGGAAATCAAACAAGTAAAAAAGAAACAAAGAAATCAAACTAGATAAAATAAGAACACACAGAGCCCCCTGCTGGTGTGCAATGGCAGTGGAGTATTTCCCATTACCCTGTTCCACCAATAGGGGGCTCAAGTACTGCACAGCACCCACTACACACATGGCTCTCCCTCATTAAGGGGCTGGTTCTTCTATTTCAGGAGTAGACAAAATGCAGATTATTAAAAAAAAACAAACAAAAAAAAAAACACTAAATAAAAGAAGGAAATCAAACTAAAAGGAAAAAAAACAAAGAAAAAAAAATCAAAAACAACTAAATAAATGAAAAAAATAAAAATAAAAAAGCAAAACAGCTAATAAAAGAAGAAAATCAAACAAGAAAAAAAAAAACAAAAACAAACTAAATATATGAAATAGAAATAAAAACGTGGATTTTTTTTCCTTTATTTAGTTGTTTGTCTTTTATTTTAGTTGTTTGGTTTTTTACGTTTTTTTTTTTTCTTTTACTTGTTTGATTTTCTTCTTTCCTAAATGAAAGAAGAAAATCAAACAATGAAAGAAAGAAGAAAATTAAACTAAAAAAAGGAAAATCAAACAAGAAAAATAAAAGACAAACAACTAAATAAAGGAAAAAAATCCAAAACAAACAAAATAAAAAAGGAGAAGAAAATCAAAAAAGTAGAAGACAAAAAAATTAAAAAAAAAAATCAAACAATTAAAGAAGAAAATCAAACAAGTAAAAGAAAAAAATAAATAAATAAAAGAAAAAAAAATAAAACAACTAAAAAAAAAAAAGGAAGATCAAACAAGTAAAATAAAAGAAACTAAATAAATGAAAAAATATCAAACTATAAAAAAAAGAGAAATCAAACAAGTAAAATAAAAGACAAACAACTATATAAAGGAAAAAAATCCAAAACAAACAAAATAAAAGAAGAAAATAAAAAAAGTCGATTTTATTTTTTAGGTTTTTTTCTTCTACTTTTTTGATTTTATTCTTTTATTTTGTTTGTTTTGGATTTTTTTCCTTTATATAGTTGTTTGTCTTTTATTTTACTTGTTTGATTTCTCTTTTTTTTATAGTTTGATATTTTTTTCATTTATTTAGTTTGTTTTTTTTTTTCTTTTACTTTTTGATTTTCTTCTTTTATTGTTTGATTTTTTTTCTTTTCTTCTAACAATAAAATAAGAAAATCAAACAAGAAAAAAAAAAACTAAATAAAAGAAAAAAAAGCTGGGCTGGGAGCTGGGCCAGCACAGACAGTAATTGGACCCTCCCAGGAGTAGGGAGGAGCTGGGCCAGCACAGACAGTAATTGGACCCTCCCAGGAGTAGGGAGGAGCTGGGCCAGCACGGACAGTAATTGGACCCTCCCAGGAGTAGGGAGGAGCTGGGCCAGCACGGACAGTAATTGGACCTCCCAGGAGTCGGGAGGAGCTGGGCCAGCACAGACAGTAATTGGACCCTCCCAGGAGTAGGGAGGAGCTGGGCCAGCACGGACAGTAATTGGACCCTCCCAGGAGTAGGGAGGAGCTGGGCCAGCACAGACAGTAATTGGACCCTCCCAGGAGTAGGGAGGAGCTGGGCCAGCACAGACAGTAATTGGACCCTTCTAGGAGTAGGGAGGAGCTGGGTCAGCACGGGCAGTAATTGGAGCGCCCCCAGAGGGGAGGGGGATGGGAAGTAATCATCCATATCCAGGAATATCTGTGGCCATGTTGGAGGTCACTGTGGAGGTCGGCAACCATATTTCTGGTTACCATGGAGATGTCTGATGACATCAGAGGCGGCCATCCTGGCAGTCACTGGAGAGACGTCTGCGGCCGTGTTGGTGGTCCGGGCTCAGTATGTTGGGGGTCCCGGAACGCTCCGCTATGTTGGGGGTCCCGGCGATATGAAGTTGGACGAGAAGGCCGAGCAGGGAGATGAAGATGGCGGTGAGCTCTGTGCACAGGAAGAGGAGGGAGGGGCCATCACCCACACACAGCACGTCCAGCCAATCAGAGAGCGGACAGACAGCTTAGATGTATGAGCGCAGCTCCAACCGGATCTCTGACCGAGAACACCGACATCTCCATGGGGACACATAACAACTTCCGGGAGAGGGCGGAGATAGTGCCGCAGTTCTACTTCCGGGAGGTCAGGGGCGGGCCTACCAACTCTAGCCCTCTCCCTTCACGATCAGGGGCGGGGCCATAACGCTCAATAGAAAATTTCGGCAAGTTGAAACTATCGGCAGTACATTGGTTTGGCCAGCAGGGGGCTCTGTGTATGGACTACATCTCCCAGCATGCCCCGCTCTCCCCATAGAGCTCTGTGTTAATGTTGTGCAGATATGGGATGGGAACACAATAACCCCTCCCCCATGGCGGGTCTCTGGGGTACACACACTATTACTGACCCCATGAGCTCACATTCTATTACTATAGATGAGGAAATAGAAGCTCAGCCTGGCACTGGCCAATAACAAAGATGGCGGCCGGGAGAAAGCGGGGGGCGGAGACTTCATTTGCTGTCATAGAAACCAGGAAGTGGAATGACAACAACAGAGGCTGTGATTGGAGATCCCGGGGATCGCTCAGGAAGGGGGCGTGACCAACCAGGAACAGAGTGAGGGGGAGGGGAGGAACTACAAGTCCCAGCATTACCACACAGCACAGGCGGGCCTAGGAGGAGGAGTCCCCGAATATGGAGTGCTGGAGAGTCCTCCAATGAGATGATACAGGACCCCTCCCCCACCTCTATAGATCTACAGGACCCCTCTCCCACCTCTATGGATCTACAGGACCCCTCCCCCACCTCTATAGGTGTACAGGACCCCTCCCCCACCTTTATAGATCTACAGGACACCTCCCCCACCTCTATACATCTGCAGGGCACCCCCCACCTCTATAGATCTACAATACCCCTCCCCCACCTTTATAGATCTATAGGACACCTCCCCCACCTCTATAGATCTACAGTACCCCTCCCCCACCTCTATACATCTACAGTACCTCTCCCCCACCTCTATGGATCTACAGGACCCCTCCCTCACCTCTATGGATCTACAGGACCCCTCCCCCGCCTCTATACATCTACAGGAAACCTCCCCCACCTCTATACATCTACAGTACCTCTCCCCCACCTCTATGGATCTACAGGACACCTCCCCCACCTCTATACATCTACAGTACCTCTCCCCCACCTCTATACATCTACAGTACCTCTCCCCCACCTCTATGGATCTACAGGACACCTTCCCCACCTCTATGGATCTACAGGACACCTCCCACACCTCTATACATCTACAGGACCCCTCCCCCACCTCTATAGATCTACAGTACCCCTCCCCCACCGCTATAGGTGTACAGGACCCCTCCCCCACCTCTAAACATCTACAGGGCACCCCCCACCTCTATAGATCTACAATACCCCTCCCCCACCTTTATAGATCTATAGGACACCTCCCCCACCTCTATAGATCTACAGTACCCCTCCCCCACCTCTATACATCTACAGTACCTCTCCCCCACCTCTATGGATCTACAGGACCCCTCCCTCATCTCTATACATCTACAGGACCCCTCCCTCACCTCTATGGATCTACAGGACCCCTCCCCCACCTCTATGGATCTACAGGACACCTCCCCCACCTCCTATACATCTACAGGACCCCTCCCCACCTCTGTAGATTTATAGTACAGGTGTCGGGGATCTATTTATTCCGTCACATTCCATGTCCGGATTTTATTGGATAATGTGAGAGATGATGTCACAGCGAGTAAATAAATACCAAACCTCTCATATTGCAACGACCTCCATTTTATTCCCTAGGGTCCCTGCTATAATATATATATATATAATGTTTGGGGGTTCTAAGTAATTCTCTAGGAAAAAAAATAAAATGGTTTTAACTTGTAAAGTGTCAGAAAAAGGCGCGGTCCAGAAATGGTTAAATCAAAATCATTTTTTATATATATTTATCTCTGATTTCCTCTATGGCATTGGAGGACCAAAACAACGCTGTGACATCACTTCCTGTCTGTGACATCACTTCCTGTCTGTGAAAACACTTCCTGTCTGTGACATCACTTCCTGTCTGTGTCCATCCATCCATGAGTCCATCCATCCATGAGTCCATCCATCCATCCATCCATCCATCCATCCATGAGTCCATCCATCCATCCATCCATCCATGCATCCATCCATGAGTCGATCCATCCATCCATCCATGAGTCCATCCATCCATGAGTCCATCCATCCATCAATCCATCCATTAGTCCATCCATCCATGTGTCCATCCATCCATCCATCCATCCATGAGTCCATCCATCCATCCATGAGTCCATCCATCCATGAGTCCATCCATGCATCCATCCATCCATCCATGAGTCCATCCATCCATCAGTCCATCCATCCATCCATCAGTCCATCCATCCATCCATCCATCCATGAGTCCATCCATCCATCCATGAGTCAATCCATCCATCCATCTATGAGTCCATCCATCCATGAGTCCATACATCCATCCATGAGTCCATCCATCCATCCATCCATCCATCCATCCATCCATCCATGAGTCCATCCATCCATCCATTCTTCCATCAGTTTATCCATCCATCCATCCATACATCCATAAATCCATCCATCCATCCATGAGTCCGTCCATCCATGAGTCCATCCATCCATCCATGAGTCCATCCATCCATGAGTCCATCCATGCATCCATCCATCCATCCATGAGTCCATCCATCCATCAGTCCATCCATCCATCCATCAGTCCATCCATCCATCCATCCATCCATGAGTCCATCCATCCATCCATGAGTCAATCCATCCATCCATCTATGAGTCCATCCATCCATGAGTCCATACATCCATCCATGAGTCCATCCATCCATCCATCCATCCATCCATCCATCCATGATTCCATCCATCCATGAGTCCATCCATCCATGAGTCCATCCATCCATGAGTCCATACATCCATCCATGAGTCCATCCATCCATCCATCCATCCATGATTCCATCCATCCATGTGTCCATCCATCCATCCATGAGTCCATCCATCCATCAGTCCATCCATCCATGAGTCCATCCATCCATCCATGAGTCCATCCATCCATGAGTCCATTCATCCATCCATCCATGAGTCCATCCATCCATCCATCCATCCATCCATCCATCCATCCATCCATCCGTCAATCCATCCATCCATGAGTCCATCCATCCATCCATCCATGAGTCCATCCATCCATCCATGAGTCCATCCATCCATTCATCCATCAGTCTATCCATCCATCCATCCATCCATGAGTCCATCCATCCATCCGTGAGTCCATCCATCAATCCATCCATCCATCCATCCATCCATCCATCCATGAGTCTATCCATCCATCCATGTCGATCCATCCATCCATGAGTCCATCCATCCATCCATCCATGAGTCCATCTAGTCATAGCCGTCTATATCCTCCTGTGATCTCAGTGTGTGTGATGTCATAGCTGTCTATATCCTCATGTGATCTCAGTGTGTGTGATGTCATAGCTGTCTATATCCTCCTGTGATCTCAGTGTGTGTGTGATGTCATAGCCGTCTATATCCTCCTGTGATCTCAGTGTGTGTGATGTCATAGCCGTCTATATCCTCCTGTGATCTCAGTGTGTGATGTCATAGCCGTCTATATCCTCCTGTGATCTCAGTGTGTGTGTGATGTCATAGCTGTCTATATCCTCCTGTGATCTCAGTGTGTGTGATGTCATAGCCGTCTATATCCTCCTGTGATCTCAGTGTGTGTGATGTCATAGCCGTCTATATCCTCCTGTGATCTCAGTGTGTGTGATGTCATAGCCGTCTATATCCTCCTGTGATCTCAGTGTGTGTGATGTCATAGCCGTCTATATCCTCCTGTGATCTCAGTGTGTGTGTGATGTCATAGCCGTCTATATCCTCCTGTGATCTCAGTGTGTGTGATGTCATAGCCGTCTATATCCTCCTGGGATCTCAGTGTGTGTGTGATGTCATAGATGTCTATATCCTCCTGTGATCTCAGTGTTTGTGATGTCATAGCCGTCTATATCCTCCTGTGATCTCAGTGTGTGTGTGATGTCATAGCCGTCTATATCCTCCTGTGATCTCAGTGTGTGTGTGATGTCATAGCAATCTATATCCTCCTGTGATCTCAGTGTGTGTGTGATGTCATAGCCGTCTATATCCTCTTGTGATCTCAGTGTGTGTGTGATGTCATAGCCGTCTATATCCTCTTGTGATCTCAGTGTGTGTGATGTCATAGCAATCTATATCCTCCTGTGATCTCAGTGTGTGTGTGATGTCATAGCCGTCTATATCCTCTTGTGATCTCAGTGTGTGTGTGATGTCATAGCCGTCTATATCCTCTTGTGATCTCAGTGTGTGTGTGATGTCATAGCCATCTATATCCTCATGTGATCTCAGTGTGTGTGTGTGATGTCATAGATGTCTATATCCTCCTGTGATCTCAGTGTGTGTGATGTCATAGCCGTCTATATCCTCCTGTGATCTCAGTGTGTGTGTGATGTCATAGCCGTCTATATCCTCCTGTGATCAGAGTGTGTGTGATGTCATAGCCGTCTATATCCTCTTGTGATCTCAGTGTGTGTGTGTGATGTCATAGCTGTCTATATCCTCTTGTGATCTCAGTGTGTGTGATGTCATAGCTGTCTATATCCTCCTGTGATCTCAGTGTGTGTGATGTCATAGCCGTCTATATCCTCCTGTGATCTCAGTGTGTGTGTGATGTCATAGCCGTCTATATCCTCCTGTGATCTCAGTGTGTGTGTGATGTCATAGCCGTCTATATCCTCCTGTGATCTCAGTGTGTGTGTGATGTCATAGCTGTCTATATCCTCTTGTGATCTCAGTATGTGTGATGTCATAGCCGTCTATATCCTCCTGTGATCTCAGTGTGTGTCCTGTAGGAGCAACTTGCCAGCAGGTGGTGCTGTGGAGCAGAGCGCGGGATCAGAGGCTGTCAGGGCGTGCAGGAGAGAGGAGTGTGTGTGACCGACCGCGTGTGAGCAACCCCCCCACCCCAGGAGAGCAGCGGCGGGGAGCGGCGCTCGAACCCCAACCCCCCCCCAGAAGCGAGCGGCGAGCGGGTCGGTAACCCCCCCCCTCTCTTGTTGCGGGTGGCGAGCGGAACAGTAAACTCCCCCCCCTTTTGCGGCGGGCGGCGAATGGTGCGGACCCCCCCCAGACAGAGAGGGAGCAGAGGAGACTAGCGAGCAAAGGCTGACCGGGAAGTGACAGAGGGAGGCGGGTGCAGAGCGGAGACTGACCGTCTGAGGGAAAGGAAAAAAACAGCCAGGAACTGCTAGAGACAGACTTAAAGGGACATACGCTAGGTAAGTAAGACTGGTGACTGAGATTGTACACTGACTGAGGGTGTAGTGTAGTACCTGAGTATCTGTGAGTACCTGTGAGTACCTGAGTATCTGTGAGTATCTGGGAGTACCTGAGTATCTCGGAGTACCTGTTGCTACCTGAGTGTCTGGGAGTATCTATCACTACCTGAGTGTTGTGCGTCTGACCGGGCTGTGCGACTCGGTGTTGTGTGTCTGACCGGGCTGTGCGACTCAGTGTTGTGCGTCTGACCGGGCTGTGCGACTCAGTGTTGTGCGTCTGACCGGGCTGTGCGACTCAGTGTTGTGCGTCTGACCGGGCTGTGCGACTTAGTGTTGTGCGTCTGACCGGGCTGTGCGACTCAGTGTTGTGCGTCTGACCGGGCTGTGCGACTCGGTGTTGTGCGTCTGACCGGGCTGTGCGACTCGGTGTTGTGCGTCTGACCGCGCTGTGCGACTGAATGTTGTGCGTCTGACCGGGCTGTGCGACTGAATGTTGTGCGTCTGACCGGGCTGTGCGACTCAGCGTTGTGCCTCTGACCGGGCTGTGAGATTGTGAGTGTTGGGTGACTGACCGGTGTCAAGTGAGTGAAGCGGAATACCAGAGGGTGAGAAGGTAGCGTTAGGAAGCTAGGAAATAGCCACATAGGATAGACTTAAATCGCTGAATCCCCATTAGATTAGATTAGTAGGTACAATGCCCGGCGGGTGTGGAGATGCGACTCGGTGTACATCTTGTGATATGTATGCGTTCCTCGGTAATGCGATCGAGGGCGAATACAAATGCGCAAAATGTAAGCACGTTGCTTCCCTGGAAGCTCAGGTCCTGAATCTAGGGAAGCAGCTGGCAACACTGAGACGAATGTCCATACCGGAGGAGAGCCAGGATTGTACCAATCAGGTGCAGGCAGGGGCCTGCACAGAGGTGGGCGGAGTATTGGAGGCATCAGAGCAGAGTAGAGGGGTGACAGTTAGGAGGGGTAGAAGGGGACAAGTCAAGGAGGCTGATCCTGGGCTGGAGCACCCCAATAGATACGCCCCGTTGTGTGATGTTGGGGAAACCAGTCAGGGACCAGCATTGCTGGAGCAGAGTGACGCCCCTAGCTGCCAGGGGAAGAACTCCTCCAGTGAGGCCGGGAGAAAGGGAAAGGAAAGACAGGTGCTGGTGGTAGGGGACTCAATTATTAGAAGGACAGACAGTGTAATCTGTGACATAGACCGTGTGCGCCGAACAGTCTGTTGTTTGCCGGGCGCTCGGGTTCGGCACATAGCGGATCGGGTGGACAGATTATTGGGTGGGGCTGGGGAAGACCCAGCTGTCATGGTACACGTGGGTACCAATGACATAGGCAGAGGAAGACGGAGATTCCTAAACGATTTCAGGGACTTAGGCGCTAAGTTGAGGACTAGGACCTCCAAGGTAGTATTTTCCGAAATACTACCTGTACCTCGAGCCACACCAGAGAGGCAGCGGGAGATTAGGGAAGTTAACGAGTGGCTGAGGAGCTGGTGTAGTAAGGAGGGTTTCGGGTTCCTGGAGAACTGGGCCGACTTCTCAGTCGGTCACCGGCTCTTTGGTAGGGACGGATTGCACCTAAATGGGGTGGGTGCAGCCGTACTGGGTGCGAGGATGGCCAAAAAGTTAGAGGGGCTTTTAAACTAGGGAATGGGGGGGAGGGTACAGATGTAGAATTAGCCAGTGGAAAGCAAGCTTCAGAGGGCAGAAATGGGGGCATTAGCGGTAGGGTGTTCGGAGCTCCTATACCCAGGGTGGGTACGGGGAAAAATCAAGAGAGCAGCCTAAAAACATCCAATGAGGATAAATGTAACCGATCAAAATTACGAGGCTTGTATACCAATGCCAGAAGCCTGGCCAACAAGATGGGAGAGCTGGAGCTACTGATGTTTGAGGAGGACTTAGATTTTGTGGGGATAACTGAGACTTGGTTCGACAGCTCTCATGATTGGATGGCGACCATTCAGGGGTATTCCCTTTATCGCAGGGATAGAGAGGGTAAAAAAGGGGGAGGGGTATGTTTGTATATTAAGAACAGTATACAGGTAAATATGAGGGATGATATTAATAATGGAGCTATGGACAAGGCAGAATCCCTATGGATAGAGCTTCAAAGGGATGGCACGGTGGGGAAGGTAATATTGGGCGTATGCTATAGGCCCCCCAACCAGAGTGAGGAGGGGGAGGCGGACCTCATGTTACAGATAGGATTGGCAGCAAGGATGGGAAATGTCATTATAATGGGGGACTTTAATTATCCTGATATAGACTGGGCAGAAGGAACCGCACACTCAGCCAAGGCTAGGCAGTTCCTAAATATTTTGCAGGACAATTTCATGGGTCAGATGGTGAATGCACCGACAAGAAACAATGCGGTACTTGACCTACTGATTACCAACAATACAGACCTGCTCACGGATATAGAAATACGGAAAAACTTAGGGAGCAGTGACCATAGGTCAATTGGTTTCAGTATTAATTACAGTAATAGGAAACACAAGGGTAATATAAGGACACTGAATTTCAAAAGAGCCAATTTCCCTAAACTGCGCTCACTGCTAGAAAATATCAAATGGGATAGAACCCTGGGAACAAAGAACACGGAGGAAAAATGGGAGTGCTTCAAGAGCATACTTAACAAGGGGGTGGGCCAGTGCATTCCACTGGGAAATAAATTTAAAAGAGCAAAACTAAACCCTGGGTGGCTAAACTCCAACATAAAAATGTATATTAGAGCTAAAGAAAAGGCCTTCAAAAAATACAAGACTGAGGGGTCATTGGCAGCATTTAAGCACTACAAAGAGTGTAATAAGAAATGTAAAGATGAAATCAGGGCGGCTAAAATAGAACACGAGAGACATATAGCGGAGGAGAGTAAAAAGAACCCCAAGAAATTCTTTAAGTATATAAACAGTAAGAAAGCGAGGCCAGAACACATTGGCCCCATAAAAGATGATAAGGGAAAAATGGCCACTGAGGACAGAGAAAAGGCGGAAGTGTTAAATAATTTCTTTTCTTCAGTCTTCACAAAGGAATCGGGGGGCTACACGAACCCCGCTTGTAAGGCCGAACTAAATAATACACCTCAGGAAGTGCCGCCATGGCTAACAGAGGATAGACTTAGAGCTAAACTAGAGAAACTTAACATAAATAAATCCCCGGGACCGGATGGCTTGCATCCGAGGGTTCTTAATGAGCTCAGCCAGGTGATTGCCAGACCATTATTCTTGATCTTTAAGGATAGTTTACAGACGGGTATGGTGCCAGCTGATTGGAAAAAAGCCAACGTGGTACCAATATTTAAAAAGGGGCCGAGATATATCCCGGGTAACTATAGGCCGGTCAGCCTAACATCAGTAGTCTGCAAGATTTTGGAGGGGATGTTAAGGGACCACATACAAGACTTTAGTAATGAAAACGGTATTATAAGTAGTAATCAGCATGGATTCATGAAAAATCGTTCGTGCCAAACCAATCTATTAACCTTCTATGATGAAGTGAGCTGCCACTTAGATAAAGGTAAGCCTGTGGATGTGGTGTATCTGGACTTTGCAAAGGCCTTCGACACCGTTCCCCACAAACGCTTACTGTACAAACTAAGGAAGGTAGGTATGGACCATAAGGTGAGTACCTGGATAGAGAACTGGCTCCAGGGGAGAGTACAGAGGGTGGTGATTAATGGGGAGTACTCGGATTGGGCGGGTGTGGAAAGTGGGGTCCCCCAGGGTTCTGTCCTTGGACCAATCCTGTTTAATTTATTCATAAATGATCTAGAGGAGGGGATATCTAGTACAATCTCAGTATTTGCAGATGATACTAAATTAGGCATGCCAATATCTTCTATGCAGGATGTGGAAACCTTGCAAGCGGACCTGAACAAAATAACGGGGTGGGCAACTACATGGCAGATGAGATTTAATGTAGAAAAATGTAAAGTAATGCACTTGGAAGCCAGAAACCAGAAAGCAAGCTACTCACTAGGGGGGGAACCTCTGGGTGAGTCTAGGATGGAAAAGGACCTGGGGGTACTGGTAGACAACAGGCTTGGCAGTGGCATGCAATGCCAAGCCGCCGCAAGCAAAGCCAACAGAATACTGGGATTTATAAAAAAGGGGATTCACTCCAGAAATAAAGAGATTATTCTCCCACTCTACAAGACTTTGGTCCGGCCACATCTGGAGTATGCTGTCCAGTTCTGGGCACCGGTCCTCAGGAAGGATGTGCTGGAACTGGAGAAAGTCCAGAGAAGGGCAACAAAAATAATTAGGGGAATGGAGGACATCGGCTATGAGGAAAGGCTACAAGCACTGAACCTATTCTCTCTGGAGAAGAGACGATTGAGGGGGGATATGATATCAATGTACAAATACTGTACTGGTGACCCTAGCATAAGGAACAAACTATTCAGAGAAAGGGAATACAATAAGACACGTGGCCACTCACTAAAACTAGAGGAAAGGCGGTTTAACCTTAAAATACGTAAGGGGTTCTTCACTGTAAGAGCGGTAAGGATGTGGAATTCTCTTCCACAAGCAGTGGTATCAGCAGGGAGCATTGATAGTTTCAAAAAACTATTGGATGGACACCTTAAAGACCACAACACACAGGGGTATACAATGTACAACATACAGGGGTATACAATGTACAACATACAGGGGGTATACAATGTACAACATACAGGGGTATACAATGTACAACATACAGGGGTATACAATGTACAACATACAGGGGTATACAATGTACAACATACAGGGGTATACAATGTACAACATACAGGGTATACAATGTACGGCTAAAAGCAAACACAAACACACATCATAGGTTGAACTGGATGGACTGATGTCTTTTTTCAACCTCACTAACTATGTAACTCATGGATGGATGGATGGACACATGGATGGATGGACACATGGATGGATGGACTCATGGATGGATGGACACATGGATGGATGGACACATGGATGGATGGATGGACACATGGATGGATGGTCTCATGGATGGATGGACACATGGATGGATGGACACAAGGATGGATGGGCTCATGGATGGATGGACTCATGGATGGATGTACACATGGATGGATGGACACATGGATGGATGGACACATAGATAGATGGATGAATGGACACATGGATGGATGGACTCATGGATGGATGGACACATGGATGGATGGATGGACACATGGATGGATGGACTCATGGATGGATGGACACATGGATGGACACATGGATGGATGGACTCATGGATGAATAGACACATGGATGGATGGATGGACTCATGGATGGATGGAGACATGGATGGGTGGATGGACTCATGGATGGATGAACTCATCGATGGATGGACTCATGGATGGATGGATAGACTCATGGATGGATGGACACATGGATGGATGGACACATGGATGGATGGACTCATGGATGGATGGACACATGGATGGATGGACACATGGATGGATGGGCACATGGATGGATGGACTCATGGATGGATGGACACATGGATGAATTGACACATGGATGGATGGATGGATGGATGGAAGGACACATGGATGGAGGGATGGACTCATGGATGGATGGATGGACACATGGATGGATGGACTCATGGATGGATGGACTCATGGATGAAAGGACACATGGATGGATGGATGGATGGACTCATGGATGGATGGACACATGGATGGACTCATGGATGGATGGATGGATGGACTCATGGATGGATGGATGGATGGATGGACTCATGGATGGACTCATGGATGGATGGACTCATGGATGGATGGACTCATGGATGGACTCATGGATGGATGGACTCATGGATGGATGGACTCATGGATGGATGGATGGATGGACTCATGGATGGATGGATGGACTCATGGATGGATAGACTCATGGTTGGATGGACTCATGGATGAAAGGGCACATGAATGGATGGATGGATGGACTCATGGATGGATGGACTCATGGATGGATGGACTCATGGATGGATGGATGGATGGACTCATGGATGGATGGATGGATGGATGGATGGACTCATGGATGGATGGATGGATGGATGGACTCATGGATGGACGGACTGATGGATAGATGGACTCATGGATGGATGGATGGACTCATGGATGGATGGATGGACTAATGGATGGATAGATGGACTCGTGGATGGATGGACTCATGGATGGATGGACTCATGGCTGGATGGATGGACTCATGGATGGATGGATGGATGGATGGGCTCATGGATGGATGGATGGACTCATGGATGGATGGATGGATGGATGGATGGATGGATGGACTCATGAATGGATGGATGGATAGATGGACTCATGGATGGATGGATGGATGGATGGACTCATGGATGGACTCATGGATGGATGGATGGACTCATGGATGGATAGATGGACTCATGGATGGATGGATGGACTCATGAATGGATGGACTCATGGCTGGGTGGATGGACTCATGGCTGGATGGATGGATGGACTCATGGATGGATGGATGGATGGACTCATGGATGGATGGATGGATAGATGTACTCATGGATGGATGGATGGACTCATGGATGGATGGATGGATGGATGGATGGACTCATGGATGGATGGATTGACTCATGGATGGATGGATGGACTCATGGATGGATGGATCAACTCATGGATGGATGGACTCATGGATGGATGGATAGACTCATGGATGGATGGATGAATGGACGGATGGATGGACTCATGGATGGATGGATGGACTCATAGATGGATAGATGGATGGACTGATGGATGGACTCATGGATAAATGGATGGACTCATGGATGGATGGATGGATGGACTCATGAATGGATGGATGGATGAACTCATGGATGGATGGATGGATGGACTCATGGATGGATGGATGGATGGACTCATGGATGGATGGATGGGTGGATTGTAGGACTCATGGATGGATGGATAGATGGACTCATGGATGAATGGACACATGGATGGATGGATGGACTTATGGATGGATGGATGGATGGATGGACAAATGGATGGATGAACTCATGGATGGATGGATGGATGGATGGATGGACTCATGGATGGATGGATGGGCTCATGGATGGCTGGATGGACTCATGGATGGATGGATGGATGGACTCATGGATAGATGGATGGATGGATGGACTCATGGATGCATGGATGGACTTATGGATGGATGGACTCATGGATGGATGGACTCATGGATGGATGGACTCATGGATGGATGGATGGATGGATGGATTCTTGGATGGATGGACTCATGGATGGATGGATGGATGGATGGACTCATGGATGGATGGATTGACTTATGGATGGATGGATAAATGGATGGATGGATTCATGGATGGATGGATGGATGGATGGACTCATGGATGGATGGATGGATGGATGGACTCATGGATGGATAGATGGACTCATGGATGGATGGATGGATGGACTCATGGATGGATGGATGGATGGACTCGTGGATGGATGGACTCGTGGATGGATGGATGGATGGATGGATGGACTCATGGATGGATGGATGGATGGACAGACGGATGGATGGATGGACATATGGATGGACTCATGGATGGATGGACTCATGGATGGATGAACTCATGGCTGAATGGATGGATGGACTCATGGATGGATGGATGGATGGATGGATGGACTCATGGATGGATGGACTCATGGATGGATGGATGGACTCATGGATGGATGGATAGATGGACTCATGGATGGATGGATGGATGGATGGACTCATGGATGGATGGATGGACTCATGGATGGATGGATGGATATATGGACTCATGGATGGATGGATGGACTCATGGATGGATGGATGGATCGACTCATGGATGGATGGATGGATGGATGGACTCATGGATGGATGGACACATGGATGGATGGACTCATGGATGGATGGACTCATGGATGGATGGATGGACTCATGGATGGATGGACACATGGATGGATGGACACATGGATGGATGGATGGACTCATGGATGGATGGACACATGGATGGATGGACTCATGGATGGATGGACACATGGATGGATGGACTTATGGATGGATGGACACATGGATGGATGGATGGACACATGGATGGATGGTCTCATGTATGGATGGACACATGGATGGATGGACACATGGATGGATGGACACAAGGATGGATGGGCTCATGGATGGATGGGCTCATGGATGGATGGACACATAGATGGATGGATGAATGGACACATGGATGGATGGACTCATGGATGGATGGACACATGGATGGATGGATGGACACATGGATGGATGGACTCATGGATGGATGGACACATGGATGGACTCATGGATGGATGGACTCATGGATGAATGGACACATGGATGGATGGAGACATGGATGGGTGGATGGACTCATGGATGGATGGACTCATGGATGGATGGATAGACTCATGGATGGATGGACACATGGATGGATGGACTCATGGATGGATGGACACATGGATGGATGGACTCATGGATGGATGGACACATGGATGGATGGGCACATGGATGGATGGACTCATGGATGGATGGACACATGGATGGATGGACTCATGGATGGATGGACACATGGATGGATGGATGGACACATGGATGGATGGACTCATGGATGGATGGATGGACTCATGGATGAATGGACACATGGATGGATGGATGGACTCATGGATGGATGGAGACATGGATGGGTGGATGGACTCATGGATGGATGGACTCATGGATGGATGGACTCATGGATGGATGGATAGACTCATGGATGGATGGACACATGGATGGATGGACTCATGGATGGATGGACACATGGATGGATAGACTCATGGATGGATGGACACATGGATGGACACATGGATGAATTGACACATGGATGGATGGATGGATGGATGAATTGACACATGGATGGATGGATGGATGGATGGACACATGGATGGAGGGATGGACTCATGGATGGATGGATGAACACATGGATGGGTGGACACATGGATGGATGGACTCATGGATGGATGGACTCATGGATGGATGGACACATGGATGGATGGGCACATGGATGGATGGACTCATGGATGGATGGACTCATGGATGGATGG
Source organism: Pelophylax lessonae (assembly GCF_965119305.1). Lineage (NCBI taxonomy): Eukaryota > Metazoa > Chordata > Amphibia > Anura > Ranidae > Pelophylax > Pelophylax lessonae. The sequence continues at coordinate 293,609,864 of NC_138774.1, forward strand.
ACTCATGGATGGATGGATGGATGGACTCATGGATGGACGGACTGATGGATAGATGGACTCATGGATGGATGGATGGATGGATGGATGGACTCATGGATGGATGGATGGACTAATGGATGGATAGATGAACTCGTGGATGGATGTACTCATGAATGGATGGACTCATGGCTGGATGGATGGACTCATGGATGGATGGATGGATGGGCTCATGGATGGATGGACTCATGGATGGATGGATGGATGGATGGATGGATGGACTCATGAATGGATGGATAGATGGACTCATAGATGGATGGATGGATGGACTCATGGATGGATGGATGGACTCATGGATGGATGGATGGACTAATGGATGGATAGATGAACTCGTGGATGGATGTACTCATGAATGGATGGACTCATGGCTGGATGGATGGACTCATGGATGGATGGATGGATGGGCTCATGGATGGATGGACTCATGGATGGATGGATGGATGGATGGATGGACTCATGAATGGATGGATAGATGGACTCATAGATGGATGGATGGATGGACTCATGGATGGATAGATGGACTCATGGATGGATGGATGGACTCATGGCTGGGTGGATGGATGGACTCATGGATGGATGGATGGATGGACTCATGGATGGATGGACTCATGGATGGATGGATGGATGGATAGATGGACTCATGGATGGATGGATGGACTCATGGATGGATGGATGGATGGACTCATGGATGGATGGATGGATGGATGGATCAACTCATGGATGGATGGACTCATGGATGGATGGATAGACTCATGGATGGATGGATGGATGAATGGACGGATGGATGGACTCATGGATGGATGGATGGACTCATGGATGGATAGATGGATGGACGGATGGATGGATGGACTCATGGATAAATGGATGGACTCATGGATGGATGGATGGATGGACTCATGAATGGATGGATGGATGAACTCATGGATGGATGGACTCATGGATGGATGGATGGGTGGATTGTAGGACTCATGGATGGATGGATGGACTCATGGATGAATGGACACGTGGATGGATGGATGGATGGATGGATGGACACATGGATGGATGGACTCAGGGAGGAATGGACTCATGGATGAATGGACACATGGATGGACACATGGATGGATGGACTTATGGATGGATGGACAAATGGATGGATGAACTCATGGATGGATGGATGGATGGACTCATGGATGGATGGATGGACTCATGGATGGCTGGATGGACTCATGGATGGATGGATGGATGGACTCATGGATAGATGGATGGATGGATGGACTCATGGATGGATGGACTCATGGATGGATGGACAGATGGATTGATGGATGGACTCATGAATGGGTGGATGGATGGATGGATGGATGGATGGATGGACTCATGGATGAATGGATGGACTCATGGATGGAGGGACTTATGGATGGATGGACTCATGGATGGATGGATGGACTCATGGATGGATGGATGGATGGACTCTTGGATGGATGGATGGACTCATGGATGGATGGATGGATGGATGGACTCTTGGATGGATGGATGGACTCATGGATGGATGGATGGATGGATGGACTCATGGATGGATGGACTTATGGATAGATGGATGAATGGATGGATGGATGGATGGATGGATGGATGGATGGATGGATTCATGGATGGATGGATGGATGGACTCATGGATGGATGGACTCATGGATGGATAGATGGACTCATGGATGGATGGATGGATGTACTCATGGATGGATGGATGGATGGATGGACTCGTGGATGGATGGACTCATGGATGGATGGATGGATGGATGGATGGACTCATGAATGGATGGATAGATGGACTCATAGATGGATGGATGGATGGACTCATGGATGGACTCATGGATGGATGGATGGACTCATGGATGGATAGATGGACTCATGGATGGATGGATGGACTCATGGCTGGGTGGATGGATGGACTCATGGATGGATGGATGGATGGACTCATGGATGGATGGATGGACTCATGGATGGATGGATGGATAGATGGACTCATGGATGGATGGATGGACTCATGGATGGATGGATGGATGGACTCATGGATGGATGGATGGATGGATGGATGGATCAACTCATGGATGGATGGACTCAAGGATGGATGGATAGACTCATGGATGGATGGATGGATGAATGGACGGATGGATGGACTCATGGATGGATGGATGGACTCATGGATGGATAGATGGATGGACGGATGGATGGATGGACTCATGGATAAATGGATGGACTCATGGATGGATGGATGGATGGACTCATGAATGGATGGATGGATGAACTCATGGATGGATGGACTCATGGATGGATGGATGGGTGGATTGTAGGACTCATGGATGGATGGATGGACTCATGGATGAATGGACACGTGGATGGATGGATGGACTTATGGATGGATGGATGGACACATGGATGGATGGACTCAGGGAGGAATGGACTCATGGATGAATGGACACATGGATGGACACATGGATGGATGGACTTATGGATGGATGGATGGACAAATGGATGGATGAACTCATGGATGGATGGATGGATGGACTCATGGATGGATGGATGGACTCATGGATGGCTGGATGGACTCATGGATGGATGGATGGATGGACTCATGGATAGATGGATGGATGGATGGACTCATGGATGGATGGACTCATGGATGGATGGACAGATGGATTGATGGATGGATTCATGGATGGGTGGATGGATGGATGGATGGATGGATGGATGGACTCATGGATGAATGGATGGACTCATGGATGGAGGGACTTATGGATGGATGGACTCATGGATGGATGGATGGATGGATGGATGGATGGATGGACTCTTGGATGGATGGATGGACTCATGGATGGATGGATGGATGGATGGATGGATGGATGGATGGACTCATGGATGGATGGACTTATGGATAGATGGATGAATGGATGGATGGATGGATGGATTCATGGATGGATGGATGGATGGACTCATGGATGGATGGACTCATGGATGGATAGATGGACTCATGGATGGATGGATGGATGGACTCATGGATGGATGGATGGATGGATGGACTCGTGGATGGATGGACTCATGGATGGATGGATGGATGGATGGATGGATGGATGGATGGATGGACTCATGAATGGATGGATAGATGGACTCATAGATGGATGGATGGATGGATGGACTCATGGATGGACTCATGGATGGATGGATGGACTCATGGATGGATAGATGGACTCATGGATGGATGGATGGACTCATGGCTGGGTGGATGGATGGACTCATGGATGGATGGATGGATGGACTCATGGATGGATGGATGGACTCATGGATGGATGGATGGATAGATGGACTCATGGATGGATGGACTCATGGATGGATGGATGGATGGACTCATGGATGGATGGATGGATGGATGGATGGATGGATGGACTCAAGGATGGATGGATAGACTCATGGATGGATGGATGGATGAATGGACGGATAGATGGACTCATGGATGGATGGATGGACTCATGGATGGATAGATGGATGGACGGATGGATGGATGGACTCATGGATAAATGGATGGATGGATGGATGGACTCATGAATGGATGGATGGATGAACTCATGGATGGATGGACTCATGGATGGATGGATGGACTCATGGATGGATGGATGGGTGGATTGTAGGACTCATGGATGGATGGATGGACTTATGGATGGATGGATGGATGGACACATGGATGGATGGACTCAGGGAAGAATGGACTCATGGATGAATGGACACATGGATGGATGGACTTATGGATGGATGGATGGACAAATGGATGGATGAACTCATGGATGGATGGATGGATGGATGGATGGATGGATGGACTCATGGATGGATGGATGGACTCATGGATGGCTGGATGGACTCATGGATGGATGGATGGATGGACTCATGGATAGATGGATGGATGGATGGATGGACTCATGGATGGATGGATGGACTCATGGATGGATGGACAGATGGATTGATGGATGGACTCATGGATGGGTGGATGGATGGACGGATGGATGGATGGATGGATGGATGGATGGATGGATGGATGGACTCATGGATGAATGGATGGACTCATGGATGGATGGAGGGACTTATGGATGGATGGACTCATGGATGGATGGATGGATGGACTCATGGATGGATGGATGGATGGATGGATGGATGGACTCTTGGATGGATGGATGGACTCATGGATGGATGGATGGATGGACTCATGGATGGATGGACTTATGGATAGATGGATGAATGGATGGATGGATGGATGGATGGATTCATGGATGGATGGATGGACTCATGGATGGATGGATGGACTCATGGATGGATGGATGGATGGACTCATGGATGGATGGATGGATGGATGGACTCGTGGATGGATGGACTCATGGATGGATGGACTCATGGATGGATGGATGGATGGATGGACAGACGGATGGATGGACATATGGATGGATGGATGGACTCATGTATGGATGGACTCATGGATGGATGGACTCATGGATGGATGGATGGATGGATGGACAGACGGATGGATGGACATATGGATGGATGGATGGACTCATGGATGGATGGACTCATGGATGGATGGACTCATGGCTGGATGGATGGACTCATGGATGGATGGATGGACTCATGGATGGATGGACTCATGGATGGATGGATGGACTCATGGATGGATGGATAGATGGACTCATGGATGGATGGATGGACTCATGGATGGATGGATGGATGGATCGATGGACTCATGGATGGATGGACTCATGGATGGATGGACCCATGGATGGATGGATGGAGTCTTGGATGGATGGATGGTTGGATGGATGGACTCATGGATGGACTCATGAATGGATGGATGGATGGATGGACTCATGGATGGATGGATGGATAGATGGATGGACTCATGGATGGATGGATAGATGGACTCATGGATGGATGGATGGATGGATGGATGGATGGATGGATGGATGGACTCATGGATAGATGGATGGACTCATGGATGGATGGACTCATGGATGGATGGATGGACTCATGGATGGACGGATGGACTCATGGATGGATGGACTCATGGATGGATGGACTCATGGATGGATGGATGAATGGACTCATGGATGGATGGATGGACTCATGGATGGATGGATGGACTCATGGATGGATGGACTAATGGATGGACTGATGGATGGATGGATGGACTCATGGATGGATGTACTTATGGATGGATGAATGGATCGATGGACTCATGGATGGATGGATGGATTCATGAATGGATGGATGGATGGACTCATGGATGAATGGATGGACTCATGGATGGATGGATGGATTCATGGATGGATGGATGGATGGACTCATGGATGGATGGATGGATGGATGGATGGACTCATGGATGGATCGATGGACTCATGGATGGATGGATGGATGGATCGATGGACTCATGGATGGATGGATAGATGGACTCGATGGATGGATGGATCGATGGACTCATGGATGGATGGATGGACTCATGGATGGATGGATGGATGGACTCATGGATGAATGGATAGAAGGACTCATGGATGGATGGATGGATTCATGGATGGATGGATGGACTCATGGATGGATGGATGGATGGACTCATGGATGGATGGATGGATGGATGGATGGATGGACTCATGGATGGATGGACTCATGGATGGACTCATGGATGGATGGATGGACTCATGGATGGATGGATAGATGGATGGACTCATGGATGGATGGATGGATGGATGGACCCATGGATGGATGGATGGAGTCTTGGATGGATGGATGGTTGGATGGATGGACTCATGGATGGACTCATGAATGGATGGATGGATGGATGGACTCATGGATGGATGGATGGATAGATGGATGGACTCATGGATGGATGGATAGATGGACTCATGGATGGATGGATGGATGGATGGATGGATGGATGGATGGATGGACTCATGGATAGATGGATGGACTCATGGATGGATGGACTCATGGATGGATGGATGGACTCATGGATGGACGGATGGACTCATGGATGGATGGACTCATGGATGGATGGACTCATGGATGGATGGATGAATGGACTCATGGATGGATGGATGGACTCATGGATGGATGGATGGACTCATGGATGGATGGACTAATGGATGGACTGATGGATGGATGGATGGACTCATGGATGGATGTACTTATGGATGGATGAATGGATCGATGGACTCATGGATGGATGGATGGATTCATGAATGGATGGATGGATGGACTCATGGATGAATGGATGGACTCATGGATGGATGGATGGATTCATGGATGGATGGATGGATGGACTCATGGATGGATGGATGGATGGATGGACTCATGGATGGATCGATGGACTCATGGATGGATGGATGGATGGATCGATGGACTCATGGATGGATGGATAGATGGACTCGATGGATGGATGGATCGATGGACTCATGGATGGATGGATGGACTCATGGATGGATGGATGGATGGACTCATGGATGAATGGATAGAAGGACTCATGGATGGATGGATGGATTCATGGATGGATGGATGGACTCATGGATGGATGGATGGATGGACTCATGGATGGATGGATGGATGGATGGATGGACTCATGGATGGATGGACTCATGGATGGACTCATGGATGGATGGATGGACTCATGGATGGATGGATAGATGGATGGACTCATGGATGGATGGATGGATGGATGGACTCATGGATGGATGGACTCATGGATGGACTCATGGATGGATGGATGGACTCATGGATGGATGGATGGATAGATGGACTCATGGATGGATGGACGGATGTATTGATGGATGGACTCATGGCTAGATGGATCGATGGACTCATGGATGGATGGACTCATGGATGGATGGATGGACTCATGGATGGATAGATGGACTCATGGATGGATGGACTCATGGATGGATGGATCAACTCATGGATGGATGGATGGATGGACTCATGGATGGATGGATGGACTCATGGATGGACTGATGGACGGATGGATGGATGGATGGATGGATGGATGGATGGACTGATGGATGTATGGACTCATGGATGGATGGAGGGATGGATGGATGGATGGACTCATGGATGGATGGATGGATGGATGGATGGATGGACTCATGGATGGATGGATGGATGAACTCATGGATGGATGGACGGATGAATGGATGGATGGATGGATGGATGGATGGACTCGTGTTTGGATGGACTCATGGCTGGATGGATCGATGGACTCATGGATGGATGGACTCATGGATGGATGGACTCATGGATGGATAGATGGACTCATGGATGGATGGACTCATGGATGGATGGATCAACTCATGGATGGATGGACTCATGGATGGATGGACTCATGGATGGACTGATGGACGGATGGATGGATGGATGGATGGACTCATGGATGTATGGACTCATGGATGGATGGAGGGATGGATGGATGGACTCATGGATGGATGGATGGATGGATAGATGGATTGTAGGACTCATGGATGGATGGATAGATGGACTCATGGATGGATGGACTAATGGATGGATGGGTGGATGGACTCATGGATGGATGGACTCATCGATGGATGGACTTATGGATGGATGGACACATGGATGGATGGACACATGGATGGATGGACTCATGGATGGATGGGCACATGGATGGATGGACTCATGGATGGATTGACACATGGATGGATGGATGGACACATGGATGGATGGACACATGGATGGATGGACTCATGGATGGATGGACTCATGGATGAAAGGACACATGGATGGATGGACTCATGGATGGATGGACGGATGGATGGATGGACTCATGGATGGATGGACTCATGGATGGATGGATGGATGGACTCATGGATGGATGGATGGATGGATGGATGGATGGATGGATGGACTCATGGATGGATGGATGGATGAACTCATGGATGGATGGACGGATGAATGGATGGATGGATGGATGGATGGACTCATGGATGGATGGACTCATGGCTGGATGGATCGATGGACTCATGGATGGATGGACTCATGGATGGATGGACTCATGGATGGATAGATGAACTCATGGATGGATGGACTCATGGATGGATGGATCAACTCATGGATGGATGGATGGACTCATGGATGGATGGACTCATGGATGGACTGATGGACGGATGGATGGATGGATGGACTCATGGATGTATGGACTCATGGATGGATGGATGGATGGATGGACTCATGGATGGATGGATGGATGGATAGATGGATTGTAGGACTCATGGATGGATGGATAGATGGACTCATGGATGGATGGACTAATGGATGGATGGGTGGATGGACTCATCGATGGATGGACTTATGGATGGATGGACACATGGATGGATGGACACATGGATGGATGGACTCATGGATGGATGGGCACATGGATGGATGGACTCATGCATGGATTGACACATGGATGGATGGATGGACACATGGATGGATGGATGGACACATGGATGGATGGACACATGGATGGATGGACTCATGGATGGATGGACTCATGGATGAAAGGACACATGGATGGATGGACTCATCGATGGATGGACTTATGGATGGATGAACACATGGATGGATGGACACATGGATGGATGGACTCATGGATGGATGGGCACATGGATGGATGGACTCATGGATGGATTGACACATGGATGGATGGATGGACACATGGATGGATGGATGGACACATGGATGGATGGACACATGGATGGATGGACTCATGGATGGATGGACTCATGGATGAAAGGACACATGGATGGATGGATGGATGGATGGACTCATGGATGGATGGACTCATGGATGGATGGACACATGGATGGACTCATGGATGGATGGATGGATGGACTCATGGATGGACGGACTAATGGATAGATGGACTCATGGATGGATGGACTCATGGATGGATGGATGGATGGACTCATGGATGGATGGACTCATGGATGGATAGACCCATGGATGGATGGACTCATGGATGAAAGGACACATGGATGGATGGATGGATGGATGGACTCATGGATGGATGGACTCATGGATGGATGGACACATGGATGGACTCATGGATGGATGGATGGATGGACTCATGGATGGACGGACTGATGGATAGATGGACTCATGGATGGATGGATGGATGGATGGACTCATGGATGGATGGATGGACTAATGGATGGATGGATGGACTCATGAATGGATGGATGGATGAACTCATGGATGGATGGATGGATGGATGGATGTATGGATGGATGGACTCATGGATGGATGGATGGATGGATGGATGGATGGACTCATGAATGGATGGATGGATAGATGGACTCATGGATGGATGGATGGATGGATGGATGGACTCATGGATGGACTCATGGATGGATGGATGGATGGACTCATGGATGGACTCATGGATGGATGGATGGACTCATGGATGGACTCATGGATGGATGGATGGACTCATGGATGGATGGATGGACTCATGGATGGATGGACGGATGAACTCATGGATGGATGGATGGACTCATGGATGGTTGGATGGACTCATGGATGAATGGATGGATGGACTCATGGATGGATGGATAGATGGACTCATGGATGGATGGATGGATGGATGGACTCATGGATGGATGGATGGACTCATGGATGGATGGATGGATATATGGACTCATGGATGGATGGATGGACTCATGGATGGATGGATGGATCGACTCATGGACGGATGGATGGATGAATGGACTCATGGATGGATGGACACATGGATGGATGGACTCATGGATGGATGGAAACCTGGATGGATGGACACATGGATGGATTGACACATGGATGGATGGATGGACTCATGGATGGATGGACACATGGATGGATGGATGGTCTCATGTATGGATGGACACATGGATGGATGGACACATGGATGGATGGGCTCATGGATGGATGGACACATGGATGGATGGATGGACTCATGGATGGATGGACACATGGATGGATGGATGGACTCATGGATGGATGGACTCATGGATGGATGGACACATGGATGGATGGACTCATGGATGGATGGACTCATCGATGGATGGACACATGGATGGATGGACTCATCGATGGATGGATTCATGGATGGATGGATAGACTCATGGATGGATGGACACATGGATGGATGGACTCATGGATGGATGGATGGACTCGTGGATGGATGGACTCATGGATGGATGGACACATGGATGGATGGATGGACACATGGATGGATGGGTGGACACATGGATGTATGGACACATGGATGGATGGGTGGACACATGGATGGATGGACACATGGATGGATGGACTCATGGATGGATGGACTCATGGATGGATGGATGGACTCGTGGATGGATGGACACATGGATGGATGGATGGACACATGGATGGAGGGACACATGGATGGATGGACTCATGGATGGATGGGTGGACACATGGATGGATGGACACATGGATGGATGGACTCATGGATGGATGGACTCATGGATGGATGGATGGACTCATGGATGGATGGGTGGACACATGGATGGATGGACACATGGATGGATGGACTCATGGATGGATGGACTCATGGATGGATGGATGGACTCGTGGATGGATGGACTTATGGATGGATGGACACATGGATGGATGGATGGATGGATGGACACATGGATGGAGGGACACATGGATGGATGGACTCATGGATGGATGAGTGGACACATGGATGGATGGACACAAGGATGGATGGACTCATGGATGGACTCATGGATGGATGGATGGACTCGTGGATGGATGGACTCATGGATGGATGGACACATGGATGGATGGATGGACACATGGATGGAGGGACACATGGATGGATGGACTCATGGATGGATGGGTGGACACATGGATGGATGGACACATGGATGGATGGACTCATGGATGGATGGACTCATGGATGGATGGATGGACTCGTGGATGGATGGACTCATGGATGGATGGACACATGGATGGACTCATGGATGGATGGATGGATGGACTCATGGATGGATGGATGGACTCATGGATGGATGGATGGACTCATGGATGGATGGACTCATGGATGGATGGATGGACGCATGGATGGATGGACTCATGGATGGATGGACTCATGGATGGATGGACTCATGGATAGATGGACTCATGGATGAAAGGACACATGGATGGATGGATGGACTCATGGATGGATGGACTCATGGATGGATGGACACATGGATGGACTCATGGATGGATGGATTGATGGACTCATGGATGGACTCATGGATGGATGGATGGATGGATGGACTCATGAATGGACGGACTGATGGATGGATGGGCTCATGGATGGATGGATGGATGGATGGACTGATGGATGGATGGACTCATGGATGGATGGATGGATGGATGGATGGATGGAAAGACTCATGGATGGATGGATGGATGGACTTATGGATGGATGGATGGACTCATGGATGGATGGATGGACTAATGGATGGATAGATGGACTCGTGTATGGATGGACTCATGGATGGATGGATGGACTCATGGATGGATGGATGGACTAATGGATGGATAGATGGACTCGTGTATGGATGGACTCATGGATGGATGGATGGACTCATGAATGGATGGATGGATAGATGGACTCATGGATGGATGGACTCATGGATGGACTCATGGATGGATGGATGGACTCATGGATGGATAGATGGACTCATGGATGGATGGATGGATGGATGGACTCATGAATGGATGGACTCATGAATGGATGGACTCATGAATGGATGGACTCATGGCTGGGTGGATGGACTCATGGATGGATGGACTCATGGATGGATGGATGGATGGACTCATGGATGGATGGATGGATGGACTCATGGATGGATGGATGGATAGATGGACTCATGGATGGATGGATGGATGGATGGATGGATGGACTCATGGATGGATGGATGGACTCATGGATGGATGGATTGATGGATGGACTCATGGATGGATGGATGGACTCATGGATGGATGGATGGATGGACTCATGGATAGATGGATGGATGGACTCATGGATGGACTCATGGATGGATGGATGGACTTATTGATGGATGGACTCATGGATGGATGGATGGACTCATGGATGGATGGATGGATGGATGGATGGATGGACTCTTGGATGGATGGATGGACTCATGGATGGATGGATGGATGGACTTATGGATGGATGGATGAATGGATGGATGGATTCATGGATGGATGGATGGACTCATGGATGGATGGATGGACTCATGGATGGATAGATGGACTCATGGATGGATGGATGGATGGATGGATGGATGGACTCATGGATGGATGGACTCATGGATGGATGGATGGACCCATGGATGGATGGATGGATGGATGGATGGACTCATGGATGGATGGATGGATGGATGGACAGGCGGATGGATATAATGGATGGATGGACTAATGGATGGACTCATGGATGGATGGATGGATCATGGATGGATGGATAGATGGACTCATGGATGGATGGACGGATGGATGGATGGATGGATGGACTCATGGATGGATGGACTCATGGCTGGATGGATGGATGGACTCATGGATGGATGGATGGATGGATGGATGGACTCATGGATGGATGGATGGATAGACTCATGGATGGATGGATGGATGGACTAATGGATGGATGGATGGATGGACTGATGGATGGATGGATGGACTCATGGATGGATGGATGGATGGACACATGGATGGATGAATGGACTCATGGATGGATGGACTCATGGATGGATGGGTGGACACATGGATGGATGGACACATGGATGGATGGACTCATGGATGGATGGACTCATGGATGGATGGATGGACTCGTGGATGGATGGACTCATGGATGGATGGACACATGGATGGATGGATGGACACATGGATGGAGGGACACATGGATGGATGGACTCATGGATGGATGGGTGGACACATGGATGGATGGACACATGGATGGATGGACTCATGGATGGATGGATGGACTCGTGGATGGATGGACTCATGGATGGATGGACACATGGATGGACTCATGGATGGATGGATGGACTCATGGATGGATGGATGGACTCATGGATGGATGGACTCATGGATGGATGGATGGACTCATGGATGGATGGACTCATGGATGGATGGACACATGGATGGACTCATGGATGGATGGATGGATGGACTCATGGATGGATGGATGGATGGATGGACTCATGGATGGACGGACTGATGGATGGATGGGCTCATGGATGGATGGATGGATGGATGGATGGATGGATGGATGGATGGACTGATGGATGGATGGATGGACTCATGGATGGATGGATGGATGGATGGATGGATGGAAAGACTCATGGATGGATAGATGGACTTATGGATGGACTAATGGGTGGATGGATGGACTCATGGATGGATGGATGGACTCATGGATGGATGGATGGATGGACTAATGGATGGATAGATGGACTCGTGTATGGATGGACTCATGGATGGATGGATGGATGGATGGATGGACTCATGAATGGATGGATGGATAGATGGACTCATGGATGGATGGACTCATGGATGGACTCATGGATGGATGGATGGACTCATGGATGGATAGATGGACTCATGGATGGATGGATGGATGGACTCATGAATGGATGGACTCATGGCTGGGTGGATGGACTCATGGATGGATGGATGGACTCATGGATGGATTGGTGGATGGATGGACTCATGGATAGATGGATGGATGGACTCATGGATGGACTCATGGATGGGTGGATGGATGGACTCATGGATGGATGGATGGACTTATGGATGGATGGACTCATGGATGGATGGACTCATGGATAGATGGATGGATGGATGGATGGATGGATGGATGGACTCTTGGATGGATGGATGGACTCATGGATGGATGGATGGACTTATGGATGGATGGATGAATGGATGGATGGATTCATGGATGGATGGATTCATGGATGGATGGATGGACTCATGGATGGATGGATGGACTCATGGATGGATAGATGGACTCATGGATGGATGGATGGATGGACTCATGGATGGATGGACTCATGGATGGATGGATGGACCCATGGATGGATGGATGGATGGATGGATGGATGGACAGGCGGATGGATATAATGGATGGATGGACTCATGGATGGACTCATGGATGGATGGATGGATGGATCATGGATGGATGGATAGATGGACTCATGGATGGATGGACGGATGGATGGATGGATGGATGGACTCATGGATGGATGGACTCATGGCTGGATGGATGGATGGACTCATGGATGGATGGATGGACCCATGGATGGATGGATGGACTCATGGATGGATGGATGGATGGACTAATGGATGGATGGATGGAAGGATGGATGGATGGATGGACTAATGGATGGATGGATGGATGGATGGATGGATGGATGGATGGACTCATGGATGGATGGATGGATGGACTCATGGATGGATGGATGGATGGATGGATGAATGGACTCATGGATGGATGGACTCATGGATGGATGGACTAATGGATAAATGGATGGATGGACTCATGGATGGATGGATGGATGGATGGATGGATGGATGGATGGATGGACTCATGGATGGATGGACTCATGGATGGATGGACTCATGGTTGGATGGATGGATGGATTCATGGATGGATGGACTCATGGATGGATGGACTCATGGATGGATCGATAGATGGATGGATGGATGGAGTCATGGGTGGGTGGATGGATGGATGGACTCATGGATGGATGGATGGATGGATGGATGGATGAATGGATGGATGGATGAATGGATGGATGGATGGACTCATGGATGGCTGGATGGACTCATGGATGGATGGACACATGGATGGAGAGATGGATGGATGGATGGATGGATGGATGGATGGACTCATGGATGGATGGACTCATGGATGGATGGATGGATGGATGGATGGACTCATGGATGGATGGATGGACTCATGGATGGATAGATGGATGGACTTATGGATGGATGGACTCATGGATGGATGGACACATGGATAAATGGACTCATGGATGGATGGATGGACTCATGGATGGATGGATGGACTCATGGATGGATGGACTCATGGATGGACTCATAGATGGATGGACTCATGAATGGATGGATGGATGGATGGATGGATGGACTCATGGATGGATGGATGGATGGATGGATGGACTCATGGATGGATTGATGGATGGACTCATGGATGGATGGACTCATGGATGGATGGATGGATGGACTCATGGATGGACTGATGGATGGATGGATGGATGGATGGATGGACTCATGGGTGGATGGATGGATGGACTCATGGATGTATGGATGTATGGATGGATGGATGGATGGACTCATGGATGGATTGGTGGATGGATGGATGGACTCATGGATGGATGGATGGATGGATGGATGGATGGACTCATGGGTGGATGGATGGATGGACTCATGGATGTATGGATGTATGGATGGATGGATGGACTCATGGATGGATTGGTGGATGGATGGATGGACTCATGGATGGATGGATGGAGTCATGGGTGGGTGGATGGATGGATGGACTCATGGATGGATGGATGGATGGATGGATGGATGGATGAATGGATGGATGGATGGACTCATGGATGGATGGATGGACTCATGGATGGATGGATGGATGGATGGACTCATGGATGGATGGATGGACACATGGATGGACTCATGGATGGATGGATGGACTCATGGATGGATGGATGGACTCATGGATGGATGGACTCATGGATGGATGGATGGACTCATGGATGGATGGACTCATGGATGGATGGACTCATGGATGGATGGATGGACTCATGGATGGATGGACTCATGGATGGATGGACTCATGGATGGATGGATAGACTCATGGATGGATGGACTCATGGATGGATGGACACATGGATGGATTCATGGATGGATGGATGGACTCATGGATGGACGGACTGATGGATGGATGGGCTCATGGATGGATGGATGGATGGATGGATGGATGGACTGATGGATGGATGGATGGATGGACTCATGGATGGATGGATGGAAAGACTCATGGATGGATGGATGGACTTATGGATGGACTAATGGGTGGATGGATGGACTCATGGATGGATGGATGGACTCATGGATGGATGGATGGACTAATGGATGGATAGATGGACTCGTGTATGGATGGACTCATGGATGGATGGATGGATGGATGGATGGACTCATGAATGGATGGATGGATAGATGGACTCATGGATGGATGGACTCATGGATGGACTCATGGATGGATGGATGGATGGACTCATGGATGGATGGACTCATGGATGGACTCATGGATGGATGGATGGACTCATGGATGGATAGATGGACTCATGGATGGATGGATGGATGGACTCATGAATGGATGGACTCATGGCTGGGTGGATGGACTCATGGATGGATGGATGGACTCATGGATGGATGGATGGATGGACTCATGGATGGATGGATGGATGGATGGATAGATGTACTCATGGATGGATGGATGGACTCATGGATGGATGGATGGATGGATGGATGGATGGATGGATGGATGGATGGACTCATGGATGGATGGATGGACTCATGGATGGATGGATGGATTGATGGATGGACTCATGGATGGATGGATGGACTCATGGATGGATGGATGGATGGACTCATGGATAGATGGATGGATGGACTCATGGATGGATGGATGGACTTATGGATGGATGGACTCATGGATGGATGGACTCATGGATGGATGGATGGATGGATGGATGGATGGATGGACTCTTGGATGGATGGATGGACTCATGGATGGATGGATGGATGGATGGACTTATGGATGGATGGATGAATGGATGGATGGATTCATGGATGGATGGATGGACTCATGGATGGATGGATGGACTCATGGATGGATAGATGGACTCATGGATGGATGGATGGATGGATGGACTCATGGATGGATGGACTCATGGATGGATGGATGGACCCATGGATGGATGGATGGATGGATGGATGGATGGATGGTCAGGCGGATGGATATAATGGATGGATGGACTCATGGATGGACTCATGGATGGATGGATCATGGATGGATGGATAGATGGACTCATGGATGGATGGACGGATGGATGGATGGATGGATGGACTCATGGATGGATGGACTCATGGCTGGATGGATGGATGGACTCATGGATGGATGGATGGATGGATGGATGGATGGATGGACTCATGGATGGATGGATAGACTCATGGATGGATGGACTAATGGATGGATGGATGGATGGATGGACTGATGGATGGATGGATGGATGGACTCATGGATGGATGGATGGATGGACTCATGGATGGATGGATGGATGAATGGACTCATGGATGGATGGACTCATGGATGGATGGACTAATGGATAAATGGATGGATGGACTCATGGATGGATGGATGGATGGATGGATGGACTCATGGATGGAGCGACTCATGGATGGATGGACTCATGGTTGGATGGATGGATGGATGGATTCATGGATGGATGGACTCATGGATGGATGGACTCATGGATGGATCGATAGATGGATGGATGGATGGATGGAGTCATGGGTGGGTGGATGGATGGATGGACTCATGGATGGATGGATGGATGGATGGATGAATGGATGGATGGATGGATGAATGGATGGATGGATGGACTCATGGATGGATGGATGGACTCATGGATGGATGGATGGACACATGGATGGATGGATGGATGGATGGATGGATGGATGGATGGATGGACTCATGGATGGATGGATGGATGGATGGATGGACTCATGGATGGATGGATGGACTCATGGATGGATGGATGGATGGATGGATGGATGGACTCATGGGTGGATTGGTGGATGGATGGATGGATGGACTCATGGATGGATGGATGGACTCATGGATGGATGGATGGATGGATGGAGTCATGGATGGATGGACTCATGGATGGATGGATGGACTCATGGATGGATGGATGGATGGATGGACTCATGGATGGATGGACTCATGGATGGATGGATGGACTCATGGATGGATGGATGGATGGATGGATGGATGGATGGACTCATGGATGGATGGATGGACTCATGGATGGATGGATGGATGGATGGATGGATGGACTCATGGATGGATGGACTCATGGATGGATGGATGGATGGATGGACTCATGGATGGATGGATGGATGGATGGATGGACTCATGGATGGATGGATGGATGGATGGATGGATGGATGGATGGATGGATGGATGGACTCATGGATGGATGATGGATGGACTCATGGATGGATGGACTCATGGATGGATGGACTTATGGATGGATGAATGGATGGATGGATGGACGGATGGATGCTCCTGGTTGGTCACTCCCCCTTCCTGAGCGATCCCCGGGATCTCCAATCACAGCCTCTGTTGTTGTTGTCACTCCACTTCCTGGTTTCTATGACAGCAAATGAAGTCTCCGCCCCCCGCTTTCTGCCGGCCGCCATCTTTGTTATTGGCCAGTGCCAGGCTGAGCTTCTATTTCCTCATCTATAGTAATAGAATGTGAGCTCATGGGGTCAGTAATAGTGTGTGTACCCCAGAGACCCGCCATGGGGGGGGAGGGGTTATTGTGTCCCCATCCCATATCTGCACAACATTAACATAGAGCTCTATGGGGAGAGCGGGGCATGCTGGGAGATGTAGTCCATACACAGAGCTCTATGGGGAGAGCGGGGCATGCTGGGAGATGTAGTCCATACACAGAGCTCTATGGGGAGAGTGGGGCATGCTGGGAGATGTAGTCCATACACAGAGCCCCCTGCTGGCCAAACCAATGTAGTGCCGATAGTTTCAACTTGCCGAAATTTTCTATTGAGCGTTATGGCCCCGCCCCTGATCGTGAAGGGAGAGGGCCAGAGTTGGTAGGCCCGCCCCTGACCTCCCGGAAGTAGAACTGCGGCACTATCTCCGCCCTCTCCCGGAAGTGGTTCTGTGTCCCCTGTCAGGAGGTGTCCCCATGGAGAAGATGTCGGTGTTCTCGGACATACTCGGTCAGGAGATCCGGTTGGAGCGGCGCTCATACAGCGATACATGCCGGGAGTTCACCATCCTCCGGCCGAAGCTGTCTGTCCGCTCTCTGATTGGCTGGACGTGCTGTGTGTGGGTGATGGCCCCTCCCTCCTCTTCCTGTACACGGAGCTCACCGCCATCTTCATCTCCCTGCTCGGCCTTCTCGTCCAACTTCATATCGCCGGGACCCCCAACATAGCGGAGCGTTCTGAGAACCCCAACATAGCGGAGCGTTCCGGGACCCCAACATAGCGGAGCGTTCCGGGACCCCAACATAGCGGAGCGTTCCGAGACCCCCAACATAGCGGAGCGTTCCGGGACCCCAACATAGCGGAGCGTTCCGAGACCCCCAACATAGCGGAGCGTTCCGGGACCCCCAACATAGCGGAGCGTTCCGGGACCCCAACATAGCGGAGCATTCCGGGACCCCAACATACCGGAGCGTTCCGAGACCCCAACATACCGGAGCGTTCCGAGACCCCCAACATAGCGGAGCGTTCCGGGACCCCAACATACCGGAGCGTTCCGAGACCCCAACATACCGGAGCGTTCCGAGACCCCCAACATAGCGGAGCGTTCCGGGACCCCCAACATAGCGGAGCGTTCCGGGACCCCAACATAGCGGAGCGTTCCGGGACCCCAACATACCGGAGCGTTCCGGGACCCCCAACATAGCGGAGCGTTCCGAGACCCCCAACATAGCGGAGCGTTCCGGGACCCCCAACATAGCGGAGCGTTCCGGGACCCCAACATACCGGAGCGTTCCGGGACCCCCAACATAGCGGAGCGTTCCGAGACCCCATCATAGCGGAGCGTTCCGAGACCCCCAACATAGCGGAGCGTTCCGGGACCCCCAACATAGCGGAGCGTTCCGGGACCCCAACATAGCGGAGCGTTCCGAGACCCCCAACATAGCGGAGCGTTCCGGGACCCCCAACATAGCGGAGCGTTCCGGGACCCCCAACATACCGGAGCGTTCCGAGACCCCAACATAGCGGAGCGTTCCGAGACCCCCAACATAGCGGAGCGTTCCGAGACCCCAACATAGCGGAGCGTTCCGAGACCCCCAACATAGCGGAACGTTCCGAGACCCCCAACATAGCGGAGCGTTCCGAGACCCCCAACATAGCGGAGCGTTCCGGGACCCCAACATAGCGGAGCGTGCCGGGACCCCAACATAGCGGAGCGTTCCGAGACCCCCAACATAGCGGAACGTTCCGAGACCCCCAACATAGCGGAGCGTTCCGAGACCCCCAACATAGCGGAGCGTTCCTAGACCCCCAACATAGCGGAGCGTTCCGGGACCCCAACATAGCGGAGCGTTCCGGGACCCCAACATAGCGGAGCGTTCCGGGACCCCCAACATAGCGGAGCGTTCCGGGACCCCAACATAGCGGAGCGTTCCGGGACCCCAACATACCGGAGCGTTCCGAGACCCCATCATAGCGGAACGTTCCGAGACCCCCAACATAGCGGAGCGTTCCGAGACCCCCAACATAGCGGAGCGTTCAGGGACCCCCAACATAGCGGAGCGTTCCGGGACCCCAACATAGCGGAGCGTTCCGGGACCCCAACATACCGGAGCGTTCCGGGACCCCCAACATAGCGGAGCGTTCCGAGACCCCATCATAGCGGAGCGTTCCGAGACCCCCAACATAGCGGAGCGTTCCGGGACCCCCAACATAGCGGAGCGTTCCGGGACCCCAACATAGCGGAGCGTTCCGAGACCCCCAACATAGCGGAGCGTTCCGGGACCCCCAACATAGCGGAGCGTTCCGGGACCCCCAACATAGCGGAGCGTTCCGGGACCCCAACATACCGGAGCGTTCCGAGACCCCAACATACCGGAGCGTTCCGAGACCCCAACATACCGGAGCGTTCCGAGACCCCCAACATAGCGGAGCGTTCCGGGACCCCCAACATAGCGGAGCGTTCCGGGACCCCAACATAGCGGAGCATTCCGGGACCCCAACATACCGGAGCGTTCCGAGACCCCAACATACCGGAGCGTTCCGAGACCCCAACATACCGGAGCGTTCCGAGACCCCCAACATAGCGGAGCGTTCCGAGACCCCCAACATAGCGGAGCGTTCCGGGACCCCAACATACCGGAGCGTTCCGAGACCCCAACATACCGGAGCGTTCCGAGACCCCCAACATAGCGGAGCGTTCCGGGACCCCCAACATAGCGGAGCGTTCCGGGACCCCAACATAGCGGAGCGTTCCGGGACCCCAACATACCGGAGCGTTCCGGGACCCCCAACATAGCGGAGCGTTCCGAGACCCCCAACATAGCGGAGCGTTCCGGGACCCCCAACATAGCGGAGCGTTCCGGGACCCCAACATACCGGAGCGTTCCGGGACCCCCAACATAGCGGAGCGTTCCGAGACCCCATCATAGCGGAGCGTTCCGAGACCCCCAACATAGCGGAGCGTTCCGGGACCCCCAACATAGCGGAGCGTTCCGGGACCCCAACATAGCGGAGCGTTCCGAGACCCCCAACATAGCGGAGCGTTCCGGGACCCCCAACATAGCGGAGCGTTCCGGGACCCCCAACATAGCGGAGCGTTCCGGGACCCCCAACATAGCGGAGCGTTCCGGGACCCCAACATACCGGAGCGTTCCGAGACCCCAACATAGCGGAGCGTTCCGAGACCCCCAACATAGCGGAGCGTTCCGAGACCCCAACATAGCGGAGCGTTCCGAGACCCCCAACATAGCGGAACGTTCCGAGACCCCCAACATAGCGGAGCGTTCCGAGACCCCCAACATAGCGGAGCGTTCCGGGACCCCAACATAGCGGAGCGTGACGGGACCCCAACATAGCGGAGCGTTCCGAGACCCCCAACATAGCGGAACGTTCCGAGACCCCCAACATAGCGGAGCGTTCCGAGACCCCCAACATAGCGGAGCGTTCCTAGACCCCCAACATAGCGGAGCGTTCCGGGACCCCAACATAGCGGAGCGTTCCGGGACCCCAACATAGCGGAGCGTTCCGGGACCCCCAACATAGCGGAGCGTTCCGGGACCCCAACATAGCGGAGCGTTCCGGGACCCCAACATACCGGAGCGTTCCGAGACCCCATCATAGCGGAACGTTCCGAGACCCCCAACATAGCGGAGCGTTCCGAGACCCCCAACATAGCGGAGCGTTCAGGGACCCCCAACATAGCGGAGCGTTCCGGGACCCCAACATAGCGGAGCGTTCCGGGACCCCAACATACCGGAGCGTTCCGGGACCCCCAACATAGCGGAGCGTTCCGAGACCCCATCATAGCGGAGCGTTCCGAGACCCCCAACATAGCGGAGCGTTCCGGGACCCCCAACATAGCGGAGCGTTCCGGGACCCCAACATAGCGGAGCGTTCCGAGACCCCCAACATAGCGGAGCGTTCCGGGACCCCCAACATAGCGGAGCGTTCCGGGACCCCCAACATAGCGGAGCGTTCCGGGACCCCAACATAGCGGAGCGTTCCGAGACCCCCAACATAGCGGAGCGTTCCGAGACCCCCAACATAGCGGAGCGTTCCGGGACCCCAACATAGCGGAGCGTGCCGGGACCCCAACATAGCGGAGCGTTCCGAGACCCCCAACATAGCGGAACGTTCCGAGACCCCCAACATAGCGGAGCGTTCCGAGACCCCCAACATAGCGGAGCGTTCCTAGACCCCCAACATAGCGGAGCGTTCCGGGACCCCAACATAGCGGAGCGTTCCGGGACCCCAACATAGCGGAGCGTTCCGGGACCCCCAACATAGCGGAGCGTTCCGGGACCCCAACATAGCGGAGCGTTCCGGGACCCCAACATACCGGAGCGTTCCGAGACCCCATCATAGCGGAACGTTCCGAGACCCCCAACATAGCGGAGCGTTCCGAGACCCCCAACATAGCGGAGCGTTCAGGGACCCCCAACATAGCGGAGCGTTCCGGGACCCCAACATAGCGGAGCGTTCCGGGACCCCAACATACCGGAGCGTTCCGGGACCCCCAACATAGCGGAGCGTTCCGAGACCCCATCATAGCGGAGCGTTCCGAGACCCCCAACATAGCGGAGCGTTCCGGGACCCCCAACATAGCGGAGCGTTCCGGGACCCCAACATAGCGGAGCGTTCCGAGACCCCCAACATAGCGGAGCGTTCCGGGACCCCCAACATAGCGGAGCGTTCCGGGACCCCCAACATAGCGGAGCGTTCCGGGACCCCAACATAGCGGAGCGTTCCGAGACCCCCAACATAGCGGAGCGTTCCGAGACCCCCAACATAGCGGAGCGTTCCGAGACCCCCAACATAGCGGAGCGTTCCTAGACCCCCAACATAGCGGAGCGTTCCGAGACCCACAACATAGCGGAGCGTTCCGGGACCCCCAACATAGCGGAGCGTTCCGGGACCCCCAACATAGCGGAGCGTTCCGGGACCCCCAACATAGCGGAGCGTTCCGGGACCCCAACATACCGGAGCGTTCCGAGACCCCAACATAGCGGAGCGTTCCGAGACCCCCAACATAGCGGAGCGTTCCGAGACCCCCAACATAGCGGAGCGTTCCGAGACCCCCAACATAGCGGAGCGTTCCGGGACCCCCAACATAGCGGAGCGTTCCGGGACCCCAACATAGCGGAGCGTTCCGAGACCCCAACATAGCGGAGCGTTCCGGGACCCCCAACATAGCGGAGCGTTCCGAGACCCCAACATAGCGGAGCGTTCCGGGACCCCAACATAGCGGAGCGTTCCGAGACCCCAACATAGCGGAGCGTTCCGGGACCCCAACATAGCGGAGCGTTCCGAGACCCCAACATAGCGGAGCGTTCCGGGACCCCCAACATAGCGGAGCGTTCCGGGACCCCAACATAGCGGAGCGTTCCGAGACCCCAACATAGCGGAGCGTTCCGGGACCCCAACATAGCGGAGCGTTCCGAGACCCCCAACATAACGGAGCGTTCCGGGACCCCCAACATAGCGGAGCGTTCCGGGACCCCCAACATAGCGGAGCGTTCCGGGACCCCAACATAGCGGAGCGTTCCGGGACCCCAACATAGCGGAGCGTTCCGAGACCCCCAACATAACGGAGCGTTCCGGGACCCCCAACATAGCGGAGCGTTCCGGGACCCCCAACATAACGGAGCGTTCCGGGACCCCCAACATAGCGGAGCGTTCCGGGACCCCCAACATAGCGGAGCGTTCCGGGACCCCAACATAGCGGAGCGTTCCGGGATCCCAACATAGCGGAGCGTTCCGGGACCCCAACATAGCGGAGCGTTCCGGGACCCCAACATAGCGGAGCGTTCCGGGACCCCCAACATAACGGAGCGTTCCGGGACCCCCAACATAGCGGAGCGTTCCGGGACCCCCAACATAGCGGAGCGTTCCGGGACCCCAACATAGCGGAGCGTTCCGGGACCCCAACATAGCGGAGCGTTCCGGGACCCCAACATAGCGGAGCGTTCCGGGACCCCCAACATAACGGAGCGTTCCGGGACCCCCAACATAGCGGAGCGTTCCGGGACCCCCAACATAGCGGAGCGTTCCGGGACCCCAACATAGCGGAGCGTTCCGGGACCCCAACATAGCGGAGCGTTCCGAGACCCCAACATAGCGGAGCGTTCCGGGACCCCCAACATAGCGGAGCGTTCCGGGACCCCCAACATAACGGAGCGTTCCGGGACCCCCAACATAGCGGAGCGTTCCGGGACCCCCAACATAGCGGAGCGTTCCGGGACCCCAACATAGCGGAGCGTTCCGGGACCCCAACATAGCGGAGCGTTCCGGGACCCCAACATAGCGGAGCGTTCCGGGACCCCCAACATAACGGAGCGTTCCGGGACCCCCAACATAGCGGAGCGTTCCGGGACCCCAACATAGCGGAGCGTTCCGGGACCCCAACATAGCGGAGCGTTCCGGGACCCCAACATAGCGGAGCGTTCCGGGACCCCAACATAGCGGAGCGTTCCGGGACCCCCAACATAACAGAGCGTTCCGGGACCCCCAACATAGCGGAGCGTTCCGGGACCCCAACATAGCGGAGCGTTCCGGGACCCCAACATAGCGGAGCGTTCCGGGACCCCAACATAGCGGAGCGTTCCGGGACCCCAACATACTGAGCCCGGACCACCAACACGGCCGCAGACGTCTCTCCAGTGACTGCCAGGATGGCCGCCTCTGATGTCATCAGACATCTCCATGGTAACCAGAAATATGGTTGCCGACCTCCACAGTGACCTCCAACATGGCCACAGATATTCCTGGATATGGATGATTACTTCCCATCCCCCTCCCCTCTGGGGGCGCTCCAATTACTGCCCGTGCTGACCCAGCTCCTCCCTACTCCTAGGAGGGTCCAATTACTGTCTGTGCTGGCCCAGCTCCTCCCTACTCCTGGGAGGGTCCAATTACTGTCTGTGCTGGCCCAGCTCCTCCCTACTCCTGGGAGGGTCCAATTACTGTCTGTGCTGGCCCAGCTCCTCCCTACTCCTGGGAGGGTCCAATTACTGTCTGTGCTGGCCCAGCTCCTCCCTACTCCTGGGAGGGTCCAATTACTGTCTGTGCTGGCCCAGCTCCTCCCTACTCCTGGGAGGGTCCAATTACTGTCTGTGCTGGCCCAGCTCCTCCCTACTCCTGGGAGGGTCCAATTACTGTCCGTGCCCGCCAAGCTCCCAGCCCAGCTTTTTTTTCTTTTATTTCGTTTTTTTTTTCTTGTTTGATTTTCTTATTTTATTGTTAGAAGAAAAGAAAAAAAATCAAACAATAAAAGTAAAAAATCAAAAAGTAAAAGAAAAAAAACAAACTAAATAAATGAAAAAATATCAAACTATAAAAAAAATAAAAATCAAACAAGTAAAATAAAAGAATAAAAGACAAACAACTATATAAAGGAAAAAAATCCAAAACAAACAAAATAAAAGAAGAAAATCGAAATAGTAGAAGAAAAAAAAACATAAAAAATAAAATCGACTTTTTTTATTTTCTTCTTTTATTTTTTTTGTTTTGGATTTTTTTCCCCTTTATTTAGTTTGTCTTTTATTTTACTTGTTTGATCTTCCTTTTTTTTTTTTTTTTTTTTTTAGTTGTTTGATTTTTTTTCTTTTATTTAGTTTTGTGTTTTTTTTTCTTTTAATTGTTTGATGTTTTTTTTTAGTTTTTTTGTCTTCTACTTTTTTGATTTTGTTTGTTTTGGATTTTTTTTCCTTTATTTAGTTGTTTGTCTTTTATTTTTCTTGTTTGATTTTCCCTTTTTTTAGTTTGATTTTTTTTTCTTTTACTTGTTTGATTTTCTTCTTTCTTTAATTGTTTGATTTTCTTCTTTCATTTAGGAAAGAAGAAAATCAAACAAGTAAAAGAAAAAAAAAAAAAACATAAAAAATCAAACAACTAAAATAAAAGACAAGAAACTAAATAAAGGAAAAAAATCCACGTTTTTTATTTCTATTTCATATATTTAGTTAGTTTTTGTTTTTTTTTTTCTTTTACTTGTTTGATTTTCTTATTTTATTGTTAGAAGAAAAGAAAAAAAATCAAACAATAAAAGAAGAAAATCAAAAAGTAAAAGAAAAAAAAAAAACAAACTAAATAAATGAAAAAATATCAAACTATAAAAAAAAGAAAAATCAAACAAGTAAAATAAAAGACAAACAACTATATAAAGGAAAAAAATCCAAAACAAACAAAATAAAAGAAGAAAATCAAAAAAGTAGAAGAAAAAAAAACATAAAAAATAAAATCGACTTTCTTTATTTTCTTCTTTTATTTTGTTTGTTTTGGATTTTTTTCCTTTATATAGTTGTTTGTCTTTTATTTTACTTGTTTGATTTTTCTTTTTTTTACAGTTTGATATTTTTTCATTTATTTAGTTTGGTTTTTTTTTACTTGTTTGATCTTCCTTTTTTTTTTAGTTGTTTTATTTTTTTTTTCTTTTATTTGTTAGATTTTTTTATTTTATTTATTTATTTTTTTCTTTTACTTGTTTGATTTTCTTCTTTAATTGTTTGATTTTTTTTTTTTAGTTTTTTTGTCTTCTACTTTTTTGATTTTCTTCTACTTTTTTATTTTGTTTGTTTTGGATTTTTTTCCTTTATTTAGTTGTTTGTCTTTTATTTTTCTTGTTTGATTTTCCTTTTTTTAGTTTGATTTTCTTCTTTCTTTAATTGTTTGATTTTCTTCTTTCATTTAGGAAAGAAGAAAATCAAACAAATAAAAGAAAAAAAAAACATAAAAAATCAAACAACTAAAATAAAAGACAAGCAACTAAATAAAGGAAAAAAATCCACGTTTTTATTTCTATTTCATATATTTAGTTTGTTTTAGTTTTTTTTCTTGTTTGATTTTCTTCTTTTATTAGCTGTTTTGCTTTTTTATTTTTATTTTTTTCATTTATTTTGTTGTTTTTGATTTTTTTTTCTTTGTTTTTTTCCTTTTAGTTTGATTTCCTTCTTTTATTTAGTGTTTTTTTTTTTTTTGTTTTTTTTTTTTTTTAATAATCTGCATTTTGTCTACTCCTGAAATAGAAGAACCAGCCCCTTAATGAGGGAGAGCCATGTGTGTAGTGGGTGCTGTGCAGTACTTGAGCCCCCTATTGGTGGAACAGGGTAATGGGAAATACTCCACTACCATTGCACACCAGCAGGGGGCTCTGTGTGTTCTTATTTTATCTAGTTTGATTTCTTTGTTTCTTTTTTACTTGTTTGATTTCCTTCTTTCATTTATTTATTTTTTTAGTGTTTGCTTTTTTCTTTTAGGTTGATTATATTCTTTTATTTATTTTTTTAACTTTATCTTCTTTTATTTATTTTTTATCCTTTCATTTTCTTCTTTCATATATTATTATTATTATTTTTTTTTAATGGTGTTCATTTTATCTACTCCTGAAATATCAGAACCAGCACATCAGTCTCTGAGCATGGGTGGTAGCTCAGAGGATAAGAGCTCTGACTGGTCTGCTGGAGACCTGAGTTCAAATCCCTCTGAGGGAAGCCATGTGTGTCCTGGTGCTGTGCAGTACTTGAACCTCCTGTTGGTGGTGGATGCCTTGTCCCACCTGCAGGAGGCTCATGTGCTGTACAGTATCAGGGTGGGTGGATGTATATATATATATATATATATATATATATATATAGGGGTGAGGCCAATAAAAACCTAAGTCCCTACTTTTTGAATGGACTGCCCCGGTAAGACAGCCCATTCTATTTATAGATGTTGCAGTGATGTCACAGACCATGGACCGAAGAGGGAGGGTGTCCACAACCTAATGTGATGCCCACACATGTTACAGGCCTGTGGGGGCCTGGGACTGGAGCAGACTGGTGGGTTGTCCATGGCCTCCAAGCTTTCACTCAGGGATTTGAGCTCGGGGGTCTACTGTGCACTTCCAGGAACTTGCCCTTGGGGGTCTCCAGCACTTTCATTGATGCGTCCTCAGGGGGTCTACAGTGCTTCAGTGCACACGGGCAACAGCACTCTCTTGGGGGTCTGCAGTGCTTTCAAGGATTCGAACTCAGGTCTACAGCGCCCGGGGTCAACACTCTTATCCTCTGAGCTACTCACCTCTGCTCAGATATTCATGGGTTCGTTCTCCTATTTCAGGAGTTAAAGTCATCACAAATTCAAAAAGGTGAACCGAGATTCGAACCGGCAACTCTAGAATCATTGCTGGCTTAGGGGACCGGTTCTTACACCCTCAGCCAACCAGCCGGGCTTACAAAACCAAGACCTAGTACCTGGAATGTGATCACAGCCTTCATGGATGGCCTCAGGTTTGAACCGGCAACACCTAAAATATCATCAGCACTGCTGGCCGTCTTCTAATCCCTGAGCCACAGCAAAGCTCCTATGCAATGGTTTGGCAGCCAGGCCCTTCAACATCCAGACTTACTAACCCAAGACTGCCCCACCCCCTTTACTCTGATACCCCTAACTAAAATCTAGAACCAGCCCCTTAATGAGGGAAGCCATGTGTGTACTGGGTGCTGTGCAGTAATTGAGCCCCCTATTGGTGGAACAGGGTAATGGGAAATGCTCCACTGCCATTGCCCACCAGCAGGGGGCTCTGTGTGTGTTCTTCTTTTATCTAGTTTGATTTCTTTGTTTCAATTTCCTTTTATTTCTTGATTTATTTATTTAGTGTTTGTTTGTTTTTTCTTTTACCTTGATTATATTCTTTTATTTATTTCTTTACTTTATCTTTTTATCCTTTGATTTTCTTTTATTAATGTATTTATTTTAGTGTTTTTTTTTTTTACTTTATCTTTTATGTATTTTTTTTTATCCTTTGATTTTCTTCATTTATTTATGTATTTATTTTTTTTTTTTAATGGTGTTAATTTTTTCTACTCCTGAAATAGAAGAACCAGCCCCTTAATGAGGGAAAGCCATGTGTGTACTGGGTGCTCTGCAGTACTTGAGCCCCCTATTGGTGGAACAGGGTAATGGGAAATGCTCCACTGCCATTGCCCACCAGCAGGGGGCTCTGTGTGTGTTGTTCTTTTATCTAGTTTGATTTCTTTGTTTCTTTTACTTGTTTGATTTCCTTTTATTTCTTGATTTATTTATTTAGTGTTTGTTTGTTTTTTTCTTTTACCTTGATTATATTCTTTTATTTATTTCGTTACTTTATCTTTTTATCCTTCGATTTTCTTCTTTTATTTATTTTAATGGTGTTCATTTTATCTACTCCTGAAATATCAGAAACAGCACATCAGTGTCTGAGCATGGGTGGTAGCTCAGAGGGTAAGAGCTCTGACTGGTCTGCTGGAGACTTGGGTTCAAATCCCTCTGAGGGAAGCCATGTGTGTCCTGGGTGCTGTGCAGCACTTGAACTTCCTGTTGGTGGATACCTTGTCCCACCTGCAGGGGCTCATGTGCTGTACCGTGTGTGTGTCTATATAGGGGTTGAGGCAAAGAAAACTAAGTCCCAACTTTTTGAATGGAGTGCCCATTCGAACGAAGAGGGAGGTTGTCCACAACCTAATGTGATGCCCACACATGTTACAGGCCTGTGACTGGAGCAGACTGGTGGGTTGTCCATGGCCTCCAAGCTTTCACTGGGGGATTTGAGCTCGGGGGTCTACTGTGCTTCCTGGAATTTGCCCTTGGGGGTCTCCAGCACTTTCATTGATGCGTCCTCAGGGGGTCTACAGTGCTTCGGTGCACAGGATCAACAGCACTCTCTTGGGGGTTTGCAGTGCTTTCAAGGATTCAAACTCAGGTCTACGGCACCCGGGGTCAACACTCTTATCCTCTGAGCTACTCACCTCTGCTCAGAAACTCATGTGTTCGTTCTCCTATTTCAGGAGTTAAAGTCATCACAAATTCAAAAAGGTGAACCGAGATTTGAACCGGCAACTTTAGAATCATTGCTGGCTTAGGGGACCGGTTCTTACACCCTCAGCCAACCAGCCGGGGTTACAAACTCAAGGCCTAGTACCTGCAATGTGATCACAGCCTTCATGGATGGCCTCAGGTTAGAACCGGCAACACCTAAAACATCATCAGCACTGCTGGCCGTCTTCTAATCCCTGAGCCACAGCAAAGCTCTTGTATAAAGGTTTGGCAGCTGGGCCCTTCAACATCCAGACTTACTAACCCAAGACTGCCCCACCCCCTTTACTCTGATACCCCTAACTAAAATCTAGTGGAACCAATTGGCTTCAGAAGTCACCGAATTAGTAAATAGAGTCCCCCTGTGTGTCATTTAGTCTCAGTATGAATACAGCTGTTCTATGGACCAAAAAGGCAGGGTGTTCCCAACCTAATGTGATGCCCACACATGTTACAGGCCTGTGGGGGCCTGGGACTGGAGCAGACTGGTGGGTTGTCCATGGCCTCCAAGCTTTCACTCAGGGATTTGAGCTCGGGGGGTCTACTGTGCTTCCAGGAATTTGCCCTTGGAGGTCTCCAGCACTTTCATTGATGTGTCTTCTGAGAGCCTACAGTGCTTTGGTGCACAGGAACAGCAGAGCTCTCATAGAATTGCCCTTGGGGGTCTGCAGTGCTTTCAAGGATTTGATCTATGAGTCTATGGTGCCCGGGGTCAACACTCATCCTCTGAGCACCTCACCTCCATTCAAAAACGTATGGGTGCGTTCTCCTATTTGAGGAGTTAAAGTCATCGCAAATTCAAAAAGCTGAATCGAGATTTAAACCGGCAACTCTGAAGTCATTACTGGTTTTGGGGGGGGGGGGGGGCAGGTTCTTAAACCCCTCAGCCAACCAGCCTTGAGAACAAAACTTTACAAAATCAAGGCCTAGTATTTTGAATGTGATCAAAAACTTCAAAAGATGCCCTCAGGTTTAAACCAGCAACCCCCACAAAACTCATCAGCATTGCTGATATAACCGTCTTCCAAAATTGGAATGCCAATTAGAATTTTCCCAATTCGGTCAAACTGAATTCAATTTGACCAAATTTGGAAATGCGTATTGACTTTGAAAGTGAATAAACAAAATTATTTCTGAAAATAAATTAAACTAATTTAACAAAATTATTTAAATAAAGAAACAAATGTTTTCGTACTGCACATGTCTTCTATAGAGTCACACATGTGGGCGTGTACACAGTGGTAAATGACAGCCCACTCCCTCCCTCCTATTCCATCCCCACTAACCAGCTAAACACAAAGAGGGGCTGGATATTATGTGTAGATTGATGGAGGCTTCACCTCACACTTTTTTTAAGACACGGGCTGAAAGGGCATGACAGAGCCTGTGACTGGCAGAAATCTGCTCACATCTCGTTATGTCCACAAATTAATAAATATTTAAATTTCAAATTAGCTCATCCTCTTCCTTTAAAGCTCCCCCTGCCTATGTTTCCCTGCAGACAGGCTGGGAGAGAGCCGGGTCATGTGACAGCTGGATATCCATTAGGAAGAAAATATATATTTTTTAATTAAAATGACAGTGCCGTCATCCACGTACATAAATAGAATGGAGAATGGAAATGACATGATTATATTTGGTTTTAAGTTGGGCTTAGGGACCGGCAGAGGTTATGGCGGTGGCTTTGAAGAAGCTGATTCTAGGACTTGGTTGTCTTTATCGGTTTGGGAATTGGACTTCCAGAAGAGGAGGAGAAGTGCATCAGACGTTGAGCGATGGCGATGGATGTTGTCTAGCAGATGTGAGCTCTGGCCGAGAAGTTTCTCCTTCTTGTTCCAAGGTGCACGTAGGCGCTGTAGAGAAGGACAACGGCTGTTATTCCAATCATGGAGGACCACATGCGGGTGTCACTGAGCGGAGTAATTTCATGTATTTGGAATATTTATCAAAGCAAATAAGAGACATTTTATCAATCCTCTACAAAATCCTGTAGTACTTCTATTCTGCCAGTAAATGGCAGTGAGACATTCTATCAATCCTCTCCTGTAGTACTTCTATTCTGCAAGTAGATGGCAGTGAGACATTTTATCAATCCTCTCCTGTAGTACTTCTAATCTGCCAGTAGATGGCAGTGAGACATTCTATCAATCCTCTTCTGTAGTACTTCTATTCTGCCAGTAGATGGCAGTGAGACATTTTATCAATCCTCTCCTGTAGTACTTCTTTTCTGCCAGTAGATGGCAGTGAGACATTTTATCAATCCTCTCCTGTAGTACTTCTATTCTGCCAGTAGATGGCAGTGAGACATTTTATCAATCCTTTCCTGTAGTACTTCTATTTTGCCAGTAGATGGCAGTGAGACATTTTATCAATCCTTTCCTGTAGTACTTCTATTCTGCCAGTAGATGGCAGTGAGACATTTTATCAATCCTTTCCTGTAGTACTTCTTTTCTGCCAGTAGATGGCAGTGAGACATTTTATCAATCCTCTCCTGTAGTACTTCTTTTCTGCCAGTAGATGGCAGTGAGACATTTTATCAATCCTCTCCTGTAGTACTTCTTTTCTGCCAGTAGATAGCAGTGAGACATTTTATCAATCCTCTCCTGTAGTACTTCTATTCTGCCAGTAGATGGCAGTGAGACATTTTATCAATCCTCTCCTGTAGTACTTCTATTCTGCCAGTAGATGGCAGT
The DNA here is from genome assembly GCF_965119305.1 of Pelophylax lessonae. Taxonomy (NCBI): domain Eukaryota; kingdom Metazoa; phylum Chordata; class Amphibia; order Anura; family Ranidae; genus Pelophylax; species Pelophylax lessonae. Next base: position 293,643,022 of record NC_138774.1, read on the forward strand.
GAGACATTTTATCAATCCTCTCCTGTAGTAGTACTTTTCTGCCAGTAGATGGCAGTGATACATTTTATCAATCCTTTCCTGTAGTACTTCTATTCTGCCTGTAGATGGCAGTGAGATATTTTATCAATCCTCTCCTGTAGTACTTCTATTCTGCCAGTAGATGGCAGTGAGACATTTTATCAATCCTCTCCTGTAGTACTTCTATTCTGCCAGTAGATGGCAGTGAGACATTTTATCAATCCTCTCCTGTAGTACTTCTATTCTGCCAGTAGATGGCAGTGAGACATTTTATCAATCCTCTCCTGTAGTACTTCCATTCTGCCAGTAGATGGCAGTGAGACATTTTATCAATCCTCTCCTGTAGTACTTCTATTCTGCCAGTAGATGGCAGTGAGACATTTTATCAATCCTCTCCTGTAGTAGTACTTTTCTGCCAGTAGATGGCAGTGATACATTTTATCAATCCTTTCCTGTAGTACTTCTATTCTGCCTGTAGATGGCAGTGAGATATTTTATCAATCCTCTCCTGTAGTACTTCAATTCTGCCAGTAGATGGCAGTGAGACATTTTATCAATCCTCTCCTGTAGTACTTCTATTCTGCCAGTAGATGGCAGTGAGACATTTTATCAATCCTCTCCTGTAGTACTTCTATTCTGCCAGTAGATGGCAGTGAGACATTTTATCAATCCTCTCCTGTAGTACTTCCATTCTGCCAGTAGATGGCAGTGAGACATTTTATCAATCCTCTCCTGTAGTACTTCTATTCTGCCAGTAGATGGCAGTGAGACATTTTATCAATCCTCTCCTGTAGTACTTCCATTCTGCCAGTAGATGGCAGTAAGACATTTTAGCAATCCTCTACAAAATGTACTAAATGTTTTTTTGTACCCTACAAAATCCTCTACTATAATGGTAACCTGTAAAAAAAAAAAAAAAAAAAAGTAAAATGTCCCCTTTAGGAATTTTTATAAGCATCATAGTTTCTCGCCATTCCACAAGAATGTGCAATTTTTATTTTTAATCTTTTTTGATTGAATTTTCATATAGAAGACAAGTACAACAAACGCAATGTATAGAACCAAACAATGAATATTTGTATGCTGCATGCGCAATTTTTAAGTGTAACATGTTAGGTATCTATTTACTTAGTATGACATCATCTTTTATATTTTACCCCCCAAAAAATTGGGTTATATATATATTCTGTTTTTTTTTTTTTGCAATAAATTCATTAAAGTGTATTTCTTTTTTTTATTGTTTTTGAAAAACCGCTGCACAAATACTGTGACATAAAATATTGCAACAATCTCCATTTTATTCTCTATGGTCTCTGTTAAAAAAAAAAAAAATAATAACATTTAAAAAAAAAATAATAATATTTGAGGGTTCTAAGTAATTTTCTAGCAAATAATACAAATATAAAGTTGTAAAAAAAAGTGCCAAAAAAGGCTAAAGTGGATATAGAAGGCAGAAATAGAACTTTTGGTTCTTGCTCAGCAGAGGGCGCCGTTCCTCACATGTTGGGGGTTTCCACCCTTCACTGCTATTTCCGGAGATCTCCCACCCAGCCTGACAATCCGGTTCCCCCCCCCCCCCCATCATAGGGAACAGGAAATCCCAACCCCCGATAATTACTCTTATTAAAGAGAACCCATCACCCCCCCCCCCTCATTACAATGGCCATACATTGTATGAATTTTCACTCAATGGTTGGCCCCCGTGTCAGCCAATCAGATTTTTAAATTGCTGGACTGCGCCCCCACCCTCCGGGCTACCGATATGGAGGGAGGCTGATGGGACAGATATTTTCTGGTTTTTTTTTCTGAGTATTTATTTCATTGCCAGAACCAATCAGAACGCAGGATTTCCCTTCTCTGGTAGGTGAGAGAATACATTGTATCCGTTTTATATTTCCATCTCCTCCAGTGTATGTTGGCTGAAGATACGTTATCAAAAAAAAAAAAAAGAAAATGTAGAAAAAAAATGTAGAAAAAAAAATGTAAGAAAAAAAATGTAGAAAAAAAAATGTAAGAAAAAAAATGTAGGAAAAATATGTAGAAAAAAAAGAAAAGAAAATGTAGAAAAAAAGTAGAAAAAATGTAGAAAAAATAACAATGAAGAAAAAAAAAGTAGAAAAAACAATGAAGAAAAAAAAAGTAGAAACAAAATAATGAAGGAAAAAAAAATGTAGAAAAAAAATGTAGGAAAAATATGTAGAAAAAAAAAAGAAAAGAAAATAATGAAAGAAATGTAGAAAAAACAACAATGAAGAAAAAAAAGTAGAAAACAAAATGTAGAAAAAACAATGAAGAAAAAAAGTGGAAAAAAAATAATGAAGGAAAAAAAAAGTAGAAAAAAAAATGTAGAAAAAAAAAAGTAGAAAAAATGTAGGAAAAATATGTAGAAAAAAAAAAAGAAAATGTAGAAAAAAATAAAAGTAGAAAAAAATGTAGAAAAAAAAAAGTAGAAAAAACAATGAAGAAAAAAAATGTAGGAAAAATATGTAGAAAAAAAAAGAAAAGAAAATGTAGAAAGAAATGTAGAAAAAACAACAATGAAGAAAAAAAAGTGGAAAAAAAATAATGAAGGAAAAAAAAAGTAGAAAAAAAAATGTAGAAAAAAAAAGTAGAAAAAATGTAGGAAAAATATGTAGAAAAAAAAAAGAAAATGTAGAAAAAAATAAAAGTAGAAAAAAATGTAGAAAAAAAAAGTAGAAAAAACAATGAAGAAAAAAAATGTAGGAAAAATATGTAGAAAAAACAACAATGAAGAAAAAAAAGTAGAAAACAAAATGTAGAAAAAACAATGAAGAAAAAAAAGTGGAAAAAAATAATGAAGGAAAAAAAAAGTAGAAAAAAAAATGTAGAAAAAAAGTAGAAAAAATGTAGGAAAAATATGTAGAAAAAAAAAAAGAAAATGTAGAAAAAAATAAAAGTAGAAAAAAATGTAGAAAAAACAATGAAGAAAAAAAAAATAGAAAAAAAATGTAGGAAAAATATGTAGAAAAAAAAAAAAGTAGAAAGCAAAATGTAGAAAAAAAAAGTAGAAAACAAAATGTAGGAAAAAAAAATGTAGAAAAGGAAAAAAAAAATAGATTGCAACCCCTTCGCTCCAGTGTTTACTTTTCATTAGCGACTTTCACTGCCTGAAACTGGGAAGAGACAGAAAGTAAGGAGCCGTCACCCTTCAGGGGGGGTCGGTGATCGGTAAACATTCTCACCGTCTGTACGCAAAACTCTCCTCTGTGTGCGCTGAGAGAGCAAACATTCGTTGTAACACGGAGGGGTCTGTTCATAAAAAGTGTGAAGGTGTCATCGTCACTGCAAAGGTCACAAATCACACCGCAAATGTTTGTAATGTGTGACATCATACATGACAGATTCTACTATTAGGCTCCATTCTCCCGTCTGAAGGTTTTAAATGGAGAATAATAGAATGAGTCAGGAAAATAGCACATTGTGGCCTCTAGATGGAGCCGAGGATCATAGGAAATAGGTTGTAAAGCAGAACTAAACTATCCGAGCCTAAACCATAACCGCCTCCATCCTTCCACTCCCCCATCCATTCATCCTTCCACTCCCCCATCCATCCATGTCTCCATCCATCCTTCCACTCCCCCATCCATCCATGTCTCCATTCATCCTTCCACTCCCCCATCCATCCATGTCTCCATCCATCCTTCCACTCCCCCATCCATCCATGTCTCCATCCATCCTTCCACTCCCCCATCCATCCATGTCTCCATCCATCCTTCCACTCCCCCCATCCATCCATGTCTCCATCCATCCTTCCACTCCCCCCATCCATCCATGTCTACATCCATCCTTCCACTCCTCCATCCATCCATCCTTCCACTCCCCCATCCATCCATGTCTCCATCCATCCTTCCACTCCCCCATCCATCCATGTCTCCATCCATCCTTCCACTCCCCCATCCATCCATCCTTCCACTCCCCCATCCATTCATCCTTCCACTCCCCCATCCATCCATGTCTCCATCCATCCATGTCTCCATCCATCCTTCCACTCCCCCATCCATCCATGTCTCCATCCATCCTTCCACTCCCCCAATTCATCCATGTCTTCATCCATCCTTCCACTCCCCCATTTATCCATGTCTCCATCCATCCTTCCACTCCTCCATCCATCCATGTCTCCATCCATCCTTCCACTCTGCCATCCATCCATGTCTCCATCCATCCTTCCACTCCTCCATCCATCCATGTCTCCATCCATCCTTCCACTCCCCCATCCATCCATGTCTCCATCCATCCTTCCACTCCCCCAATTCATCCATGTCTTCATCCATCCTTCCACTCCCCCATTCATCCATGTCTCCATCCACCCTTCCACTCCCCCATCCATCCATGTCTCCATCCATCCTTCCACTCCCCCATTCATCCATGTCTCCATCCATCCTTCCACTCCTCCATCCATCCATGTCTCCATCCATCCTTCCACTCTGCCATCCATCCATGTCTCCATCCATCCTTCCACTCCTCCATCCATCCATGTCTCCATCCATCCTTCCACTCCCCCATCCATCCATGTCTCCATCCATCCTTCCACTCCCCCAATTCATCCATGTCTTCATCCATCCTTCCACTCCCCCATTCATCCATGTCTCCATCCACCCTTCCACTCCCCCATCCATCCATGTCTTCATCCATCCTTCCACTCCCCCATTTATCCATGTCTCCATCCATCCTTCCACTCCCCCATCCATCCATGTCTCCATCCATCCTTCCACTCTGCCATCCATCCATGTCTCCATCCATCCTTCCACTCTGCCATCCATCCATGTCTCCATCCATCCTTCCACTCCTCCATCCATCCATGTCTCCATCCATCCTTCCACTCCCCCATCCATCCATGTCTCCATCCATCCTTCCACTCCCCCATCCATCCATGTCTCCATCCATCCTTCCACTCCCCCCATCCATCCATGTCTCCATCCATCCTTCCACTCCCCCCATCCATCCATGTCTACATCCATCCTTCCACTCCTCCATCCATCCATCCTTCCACTCCCCCATCCATCCATGTCTCCATCCATCCTTCCACTCCCCCATCCATCCATGTCTCCATCCATCCTTCCACTCCCCCATCCATCCATCCTTCCACTCCCCCATCCATTCATCCTTCCACTCCCCCATCCATCCATGTCTCCATCCATCCTTCCACTCCCCCATCCATCCATGTCTCCATCCATCCTTCCACTCCCCCATCCATCCATGTTTCCATCCATCCTTCCACTCCTCCCACCCATGTTTCCATCCATCCTTCCACTCCCCCATCCACCCATGTCTCCATCCATCCTTCCACTCCCCCAATTCATCCATGTCTCCATCCATCCTTCCACTCCTCCATCCATCCATGTCTCCATCCATCCTTCCACTCCTCCATCCATCCATGTCTCCATCCATCCTTCCACTCTGCCATCCATCCATGTCTCCATCCATCCTTCCACTCCTCCATCCATCCATGTCTCCATCCATCCTTCCACTCCCCCATCCATCCATGTCTCCATCCATCCTTCCACTCCCCCAATTCATCCATGTCTCCATCCATCCTTCCACTCCCCCATCCATCCATGTCTCCATCCATCCTTCCACTCCCCCAATTCATCCATGTCTCCATCCATCCTTCCACTCCCCCATTTATCCATGTCTCCATCCATCCTTCCACTCCCCCCATCCATCCATGTCTCCATCCATCCTTCCACTCCCCCAATTCATCCATGTCTTCATCCATCCTTCCACTCCCCCATTCATCCATGTCTCCATCCATCCTTCCACTCCCCCATCCATCCACGTCTCCATCCATCCTTCCACTCCCCATCCATCCATGTCTCCATCCATCCTTCCACTCCCCCATCCATCCATGTCTCCATCCATCCTTCCACTCCCCCATCCATCCATGTCTCCATCCATCCTTCCACTCTGCCATGCATCCATGTCTCCATCCATCCTTCCACTCCCCCATCCATCCATGTCTCCATCCATCCTTCCACTCCCCCATCCATCCATGTCTCCATCCATCCTTCCACTCCCCCATCCATGTCTCCATCCATCCTTCCACTCCCCCATCCATCCATGTCTTCATCCATCCTTCCACTCCCCCATCCATCCATGTCTCCATTCATCCTTCCACTCCCCCATCCATCCATGTCTCCATCCATCCTTCCACTCCCCCATCCATCCATGTCTTCATCCATCCTTCCACTCCCCCATCCATCCATGTGTCCATTCACCCTTCCACTCCCACATCCATCCATGTCTCCATCCATCCTTCCACTCCCCCATCCATCCATGTCTCCATCCATCCTTCCACTCACTCCCCCATCCATCCATGTCTCCATCCATCCTTCCACTCCCCCATCCATCCATGTCTCCATCCATCCTTCCACTCCCCCATTCATCCATGTCTCCATCCATCCTTCCACTCCCCCATCCATCCATGTCTTCATCCATCCTTCTATTCTCTCATCCATCCATCCTTCCCCTGCCCCATCCAGCCTTGTCTCTATGCTTTAGTTTGCTTTTATTTTGAGAAATCGCTTTGAAACATCCCCCAGCATTTCTAGCTGCAGACATCTTAATTAAGGATAGGTGATTTATGTAGCATTACCCTCTTGGAATCCATCTGCCCTTAGCTCAGGCATGCAAGCAGGCGGGTGCTGTTAGCTGAGAAAGCCCCTCCTCCCTCCTGAAGACTCCTGGGATGTATGACATAATTTTGTCCTAGGCCAGAAACCAGGAAGTAACTGAAGAGAGCTAGAAAAAAAAAAAAAAAAAGTAAATGTAATCTCCCCTCCAATCTATGTAGTAATGCTGGGAGGAGGAGGAGTCAGTGATGAAGGAGAGAGTGGAATTGTGGTGATGGATCGGCTCCTGTGGAAGGGGAGCGATAATCCAGGAATCCGGATGAGGAGAGGAAACTCCGTCTGTAACATTGTATCCATCTGTAACATTGTATCCATCTGTAACATTGTACCCGTTCTGTGATCCCCTCTGCAGGATCCGATCCATTACATTGTATCCGTTGATCTAGTTGACTGGTGTGAACCACCATGCGATCCGATTATGCTGCGGGCCATAAAAAGGGTCCTGTGCGTCTTTTAGTGCGATTGCAGTGAAAATTCAGCCATACAAACTGTATGCACCGCACAGACATCGCAGTGCGCTGCGAATTACATGCCATCTCTGTGATCGCACAAATGTGAACCGCCACTCAGAAGCCAATATAAAGGAATAGAAGTGGTAAAAAAAAAAAAAGCACTTGTGGGTTTAACAAATCATTTTTTTCGGATAATTCTCCTTTAAGGGGGCGTGGCAGGGGGTGTGTCCTGTGCCTACATACTTTTGCTAAAAGGTGTCCCTCGTTCCCATCCCAAAAAGTTGGGAGGTGTGGTGTGTGTGATGTCATAGCCGTCTATATCCTCCTGTGATCTCAGTGTGTGTGTGATGTCATAGCCGTCTATATCCTCCTGTGATCTCAGTGTGTGTGTGATGTCATAGCTGTCTATATCCTCCTGTGATCTCAGTGTGTGTGATGTCATAGCTGTCTATATCCTCCTGTGATCTCAGTGTGTGTGATGTCATAGCCGTCTATATCCTCCTGTGATCTCAGTGTGTGTGATGTCATAGCCGTCTATATCCTCCTGTGATCTCAGTGTGTGTGTGATGTCATAGCCGTCTATATCCTCCTGTGATCTCAGTGTGTGTGTGATGTCATAGCTGTCTATATCCTCCTGTGATCTCAGTGTGTGTGATGTCATAGCCGTCTATATCCTCCTGTGATCTGTGTGTGATGTCATAGCCGTCTATATCCTCCTGTGATCTGTGTGTGATGTCATAGCCGTCTATATCCTCCTGTGATCTCAGTGTGTGTGTGATGTCATAGCCGTCTATATCCTCCTGTGATCTCAGTGTGTGTGATGTCATAGCCGTCTATATCCTCCTGTGATCTGTGTGTGATGTCATAGCCGTCTATATCCTCCTGTGATCTGTGTGTGATGTCATAGCTGTCTATATATATATCCCAGAGATCACAGGAGGATATAGAGTGTGTAGTGGGAGGCGGAGCGTCCTCTCCTGGTCTAGGAGTGTCTCTCCAGGTGGGGCATTCTGTGGCCCGGGGAGGGATGGGGGAGGGGTTCAGGTTTCAGGTGAACGGATCTACATACCAGGAAAGACTTCCACTAACAGTCAGCAGAGACGCTCCGGAGGGTCGGGATGTTCCGCGGTTCCAGGAGGCGCCGCTCTCAGGTAAGGCGCTCAGCCCGCGCTCCTCTTCTCTCTCGTCTTCCGGAAGCCTCGTCTCCTCTTCTCTGCTTTTATTTTCGTCTTTGTCTGCAACAATCCAACGAACTGAGACGTGTGCAGCCCACCCGTCACACCTCCCCGGGAACACTCAGCCTCCACATTATTATTATTATTATTATACAGGATTTATATTATTATACAGAATTTATATTATTATTATTGTTATTATACAGGATTTATATTATTATACAGAATTTATATTATTATTATTATTGTTATTATACAGGATTTATATTATTATACAGAATTTATATTATTATTATTATTATACAAGATTTATTTTATAAAATAATAATACAGGATTTATATTATTATTATATAGGATTTATATTATAAAATAATAATACAGGATTTATATTATTATTATACAGGATTTATATTATAAAATAATACAAGATTTATATTATTATTATTATACAGGATTTATACTATTATTATAATACAAGATTTATATTATAAAATAATAATAATACAGAATTTATATTATTATTATAAAGGATTTATGTTATAAAATAATAATAATACAGGATTTATATTATTATTATAATTATTATACAAGATTTATATTATTATTATAATTATAATATTATACAGGATTTATACTATTATTATAATTATTATACAGGATTTATATTATAAAATAATAATATAACAGGATTTATATTATTATTATTATTATATTATTATTATTATTATAATACAGGATTTAGATTATTATAAAATAATAATACAGGATTTATTTTCGCCCCAGTTCACACTGCCGCGACTTGCCACGCGACTTGAGAGTGCAAAGTGGCATGACAAGTTGCGCCCCATTACCGGCAATGGAATCGGTCCAATCAGTGCGACTCAAGTTGCTTCAACTTCGAAAAAAATAAAAGGTTCCTGCACTACTTTGGTGCGACTTCAACACGACTTGCATTGACTCCTGTTAAAGAAGTCGTATGCAAGCCGCAATGAAGTCGTGCAGGGATGTCAGATTCGAAGTTACAGCAGTGTGAACAAGGGCTTGTTCATGATTTAGATTATTATTATACAGAATTTATATTATATAATTATTATACAGGATTTATATTATTTTTTAGGATTAATTCTTCTTCTTCTTTGGGATTTATATTATTATTTGGGAATATTTATTATTATTCAGGATTATTTATTATTATTATTCAGGATTATATATTATTATTATTCAGGATTTAGATCATTCAAAATTATTTATTATTCTGCGCGATTATTATATAGGATTTCTATTATTGATTATTATTATTTTTATTATTAAGGATTATTCATTATTATTTATTATTATTCGTGATTATTATATAGGATTTTTATTATTAATGATTATTATTATTATTATTATTATTAAGGATTTCTATTATTATTCAGAATTATTCAGGATTTATATTTCTTTTAAGGATTAAATATGGTTCTTCTTTGGGATTTATTTTATTATTTGGGAATATTTATTATTATTATTATTATTCAGGATTTTGATTATTCCGAAATATTTATTATTAGTATTATTATTTATTATTAGGGATTGTTATTATATAGGATTTCAATTATTATTCTGGATTTTATATTATTCAGGATTATTCTTATTCAGGATTTATATTATTATATAGGATTTATATTATTATTCAGGATTTATATTATTCAGGATTATTCTTATTCAGGATTTATATTATTATTCAGGATTTATATTATTCAGGATTATTTATTATGATTATTATTCAGGATTTCAATTATTCTTAAATATTTATTATTAGGGATTGTTATTGTATAGGATTTATATTATTATTCAGGATTTATATTATTCAGGATTATTCTTATTCAGGATTTATATTATTATTCAGGATTTATATTATTCAGGATTATTTATTATGATTATTATTCAGGATTTCAATTATTCTTAAATATTTATTATTAATATTATTATTATTATTATTATTATTATTATTATTATTATTATTAGGGATTGTTATTATATAGGATTTATATTATTATTATGGATTATTTATTATTCTTCAGGTTTTATAATATTCAGGATTATTATTAATATTGAGGGTTTATAATATTCAGGATTATCATCATCATTCAGATTTATTATTATTATTATTATTCCACCATATTGAACTCATACAGTTTCAGCGTGGTGGGAGGGGCTTTTCAAAGTTTAACAGGTGGAGGGGGGGGGGGGGGGAGGTGACATGGGGCTTCCTCGCTGTCAAATGGGACAGCTGTCTGCAAAGTGATCCACAGCGGGGGAGGCCCCGGGAATCCCGCATCTTTGAAGCGATTGTTGCACCAGATTCCGGCCCCGAGCCTGGAGCGACTTTGCACGGGTCGCAAAAAAAAAATTGCATTGCATTGGTGGTGGCATCGAGATGACCGGCACCCAAAATGCACATGGCGCATCTTGCCACCATGATTTAGAATCGCCGCGAACAGAGCCTAAACTCCCGTTCACACCCGTGTGACAAGCAATTTGCAAATCGCACCAGAAGTCGCATCTAATGTCTTTCTATGGCACGTCTTAAAAAGGGGCGATTTAAAATTTAGTTCCTGCACCTGTTTTGGCGATTTCATGAAATCGCACAGATGTTGGGAAGCCGCAGATGAAATCACGCTGAAGTAGCGCAATTGCAAAGCCGCATTCAGTGTGAATGGGGGGGGGGCTAAGGGGGAAGGTCCGCCCACACCGCAATGTGTGCGCATTGGCAAGCGGTGTTGCGTTATAAAACGCCGCAATACTTTTTTTTTTTTTACATTTCACTTTCGCTTTGTGAAGGAAACTCCGGCGGACTGTTTCCGCTCTTGGCTTGGCGATTACATGTTTTGTTTTAACACGCACGGTTGTTGTTCCATTATTTATTTTTTGGTGCCCCGCGTGGGGAGCGAACTCACGACCTTCAGATTATAATATTATTGTGTTTTACATGTTTTGTGTCACGTTGCGTTTTAACACGCACGGTTGTTGTTCCGTTATACTTTTAACGTCAAAGCGGCGACGTATAACTGCAGTGAGCGGTCCGGAAGTGGTTAAAAGGGACCCCGGGGCGGGGCTGGAAAGGGTTAAACTATTGGCGAATATTGAATGATACAAGCGTGTCCCCGCGTGCTCTGATCTCTGTTCATGCGGTGATGGAGGAGACACGGGACCGGGCCTGCCGTGTGATTGCCGACGGGCACAAGTCACCCATTCATGCCGATGACGTCTTAAAGCCGAGCTCCGCCCACAAAAAAAAAAACGATTGCTCAATAATTACAAGGCATGTAAATCCTCTTTGTACGCACCAAATGTCTTTCAAACCCAGATATTACTATGTTAAAGTAGCCTTGAGATCATCACTGTGCTGTACATAGCCTGTGCAGAGTGCAAAGCTGTGGGAGGGGACCAGAAAGCTCCACCCACTACAGGCTGTCTGTAGAAAACTACAGGAGGGGGCGGAGACAAGACCAGTCCCCCTGCGCAAAGAGATAGAGCAGCAGTGAGGAGTCTTTATTACAGGAAGTCTCACACTGGATTACTGCACAGAGGGAAAAGTAAAAAATACATTTAACAATGTCTTAATGATCTCCTGTAGCGGGCCGCAGTCCCTGACCGCCCCCTGTAGCGGGTCCGCAGTCCCTGACCGCCCCCTGTAGCGGGTCCGCAGACCCTGACCTCCTCCTGTAGCGGGTCCGCAGTCCCTGACCGTCCCCTGTAGCGGGTCCGCAGTCCCTGACCGCCCTCTGTAGCGGGGCCGCAGTCCCTGACCGCCCCCTGTAGCAGGGCCGCAGTCCCTGACCGCCCCCTGTAGCGGGGCCGCAGTCCCTGACTGCCCCCTGTAGCGGGGCCGCAGTCCCTGAATGCCCCCTGTAGCGGGGCCGCAGTCCCTGACCGTCCCCTGTAGCGGGTCTGCAGTCCCTGACCGCCCCCTGTAGCGGGTCCGCAGACCCTGACCGCCTCCTGTAGCAGGGCCGCAGTCCCCGACCGCCTCCTGTAGCGGGGCCGCAGTCCCCGACCGCCCCCTGTAGCGGGGCCGCAGACCCTGACCGTCCCCTGTAGCGGGTCCGCAGTCTCCGACCGCCCCCTGTAGCGGGGCCGCAGTCTCCGACCGCCCCCTGTAGCGGGGCCGCAGTCTCCGACCGCCCCCTGTAGCGGGTCCGCAGTCCCTGACCGCCCCCTGTAGCGGGTCCGCAGTCTCCGACCGCCTCCTGTAGCAGGGCCGCAGTCCCTGACCGCCCCCTGTAGTGGGTCCGCAGTCCCTGACCGCCCCCTGTAGTGGGTCCGTAGTCTCCAACCGACTCCTGTAGCGGGTCCGCAGTCTCCGACCGCCTCCTGTAGCGGGTCCGCAGTCCCTGACCGCCTCCTGTAGCGGGGCCGCAGTCCCCGACCGCCTCCTGTAGCCCAGCTGCAGTCCCCGACCGCCTCCTGTAGCCCAGCTGCAGTCCCCGACCATCTCCTGTAGCCGAGCTGCAGTCTCTGACCAATTAGTCAGTCTAAGACGTTAGTTGGTTAAGGAGAGCCCTGAGGAGGCAAAGGGACAGGTTCTCTTTAAGGAAAGCACTGCTCTAAATCCACAGTAAGTGTTTAGTGGGGGGGGGGGGGGTAAAAAATGCATCTCAGCCACAAGTTTCTACTGCCCCTCCAAGTGTCTATAAAGGCCAATGGTATGAAGACAGGTGGAGGAGAGGTAAGTGATGGTCACATTGAATGTCTTCAGGTGGGTTTTCCCATCTCTGCTCGGAGTCTTCTTCTGACATCCCCCATGTAGACGCTCATTGACATCAGTAGTCGGGGTGTGCAGGGGGCGGACCTTCACTCACCTGGAACCCAGAACTCTTCACCTGTGCCCAGACAAGTGCTGGATGAACGTCCACCTACCTGTATAAAAGGAGCCAGACGAAGGTCCACCTACCTGTATACAACAACGAGGGACCGGACGAACGTCCGCCTACCTGTATAGGACGAGGGACCAGACGATCATCCACCTACATGGATACAAGGAGCCAGAGGAATGTCCACCTACCTGGCTACAAGGGGCCACCTACCTGGATACAAGGGGGCAGACGAACGTCCACCTACCTGTATACAAGGGACCAGGTGAACGTACACCTACCTGTATACAAGGGACCAGGTGAACATCCAACTACCTGGATACAAGGGACACCTACCTGGATACAAGGGGCCAGACGAACGTCCACCTACCTGCATACAAGGGACCAGGTGAACGTTCACCTACCTGCATTCAAGGGACCAGGTGAACGTCCACCTACCTGTATACAAGGGGACTAGGTGAACGTCCACCTACCTTCATACAAGGGACCAGGTGAACATCCAACTATGTGGATACAAGGGACCAGGTGAACGTCCACCTACCTGCATACAAGGGACCAGGTGAATGTCCACCTACCTGCATACAAGGGACCGGGTGAACGTCCACCTACCTGTATACAATGGACTAGGTGAACGTCCACCTACCTGCATTCAAGGGACCAGGTGAACGTCCACCTACCTGTATACAAGGGGACTAGGTGAACGTCCACCTACCTTCATACAAGGGACCAGGTGAACATCCAACTACGTGGATACAAGGGACCAGGTGAACGTCCACCTACCTGTATACAAGGGGACTAGGTGAACGTCCACCTACCTTCATACAAGGGACCAGGTGAACATCCAACTACATGGATACAAGGGACCAGGTGAACGTCCACCTACCTGCATACAAGGGACCAGGTGAACGTCCACCTACCTGCATACAAGGGACCAGGTGAATGTCCACCTACCTGCATACAAGGGACCGGGTGAACGTCCACCTACCTGTATACAAGGGACCGGGTGAATGTCCACCTACCTGTATACAAGGGACCAGGTGAATGTACACCTACCTGTATACAAGGGACCAGGTGAATATAAACCTACCTGTATACAAGGGACCGGGTGAACGTACACCTACCTGTATACAAGGGACTGGGTGAACGTCCACCTACCTGTATACAAGGGACCAGGTGAACGTCCACCTACCTGTATACAACAAGGGACCGGGTGAACGTCCACCTACCTGTATACAAGGGACCGGGTGAATGTCCACCTACCTGTATACAAGGGACCAGGTGAATGTACACCTACCTGTATACAAGGGACCAGGTGAATATAAACCTACCTGTATACAAGGGACCGGGTGAACGTACACCTACCTGTATACAAGGGACTGGGTGAACGTCCACCTACCTGTATACAAGGGACCAGGTGAACGTCCACCTACCTGTATACAACAAGGGACCGGGTGAACGTCCACCTACCTGTATACAAGGGACCAGGTGAACGTCCACCTACCTGTATACAACAATAGACCAGGTGAACGTCCACCTACCTGTATACAAGGGACCAGGTGAACGTCCACCTACCTGTATACAACAAGGGACCGGGTGAACTTCCACCTACCTGTATACAAGGGACCGAGTGAATGTACACCTACCTGTATACAAGGGACCGGGTGAATGTACACCTACCTGTATACAAGGGACCGGGTGAATGTACACCTACCTGTATACAACAATGGACCGGGTGAATGTACACCTACCTGTATACAACAATGGACCGGGTGAATGTACACCTACCTGTATACAAGGGACCGGGTGAATGTACACCTACCTGTATACAACAATGGACCGGGTGAATGTACACCTACCTGTATACAACAATGGACCGGGTGAATGTACACCTACCTGTATACAACAAGGTACTACACTGAGTATAAGGAACTTCAGGTCCCAGCATGCCGGACGATTCCTCAACAGAGGGAACAAATCCCATCTTCTCCTGTTCTATAGCAGAGAACAATGGCAGCTCACCTGGATTTCATTACCTGGCTCCGCCTCCCCAGGTAACACAGGTAACACCTGGATGGCAAAGCCTCACACCTCCCACAAGCGATTAGCAAGTCTGATCCCAAATCCCACCACTTACTTCCAGCATTACTTTTCTCCTATTATCCTTATGCTGCTATTTATTTGGGGGGAGGGGGGGGATTGGAGGGGGAGGGGGAGATATATTCAGCTGAATTTTAGGCAGATATAAAAGACAAAAATGATTGCAGCTAAGAGAATTAGTATTAGTGGAAGTCCCTGAATAGGACCTGACAACAGTCTCTTTCCGTCTCCTCTACTACACTGTATGGCCTGTACAGCAGAGCTCAGAGATGGGGATGGGGAAGCAGCACAGGGAGCCAATCAGGTGTGTTGCCATGCAAAAAAAAAAGAAAGCATGCTGATAGGAGTAGAGAGCAGAGTGATGGCAGATGAGCTCCTCGATGCCTTGTCTCTACTTTTACAGGGTGGGGAAAGGAGCTGTAAGTGAAAGTGAAACTGTAGTAGATAAAGTTGGGGGTCCCCTCTTATGCTGGACACGGCTGTACTGTGTGGCAGATCTCTATCATCTTACCTTCTCTAGTTTTCTGCACACTGCTTTAAGTGGGTGGAGCCTGCTGGGCCCCTCCCACAACTCTGCTCTCTCTCCTTGTGCAGGGTGACTGGTCTTGTCTCCGCCCCCTCCTGTAGTGGGTGGAGTCTTCTTGCCCCCTCCCACAGCTCTGCTCTGTCTCCCTTTGCAGGGTTACTGGTCTTGTCTCCGCCTCCTTCTGTAGTGGGTGGAGTCTGCTTGCCCCCTCCCACAGCTCTGCTCTGTCTCCCTTTGCAGGGTTACTGGTCTTGTCTCCGCCTCCTTCTGTAGTTTTCTGTAGTGGGTGGAGTCTGCTTGGCCTCTCCCACAGCTTTGATCTCTCTCTCCTTGTGCAAGGAGACCGGTCTTGTCTGCACCCCCTCCTGTGATCTTCTGTGGTGGGTGGAGTCTGCTTGGCCCCTCCCACAGCTTTGATCTCTCTCCTTGTGCAGGGGGACTGGGCTTGTGTCCGCCCCTCCTGTAGTTTTATATATAGTGGGTGGGGTCTTCTTGGCCCCTCCCACAGCTCTACTCTCTGCTTATGCAGGATCACTGGTCTTGTCTCCGCCCCTCCTATAGTTTTCTGTATTGGGTGGTATCTGCTTGGCTCCTCCCACAGCTCTGCTCTCTCCTTGTGCAGGGGGACTGGTCTTGTCTCTGCCTCCTGCTGTAGTTTTCTGTAGTGGGTGGAGTCTAAATTGGCTCCTCCCACAGCTCTGCTCCCCATCCTTGTGCAGGGGGACTGGTCTTGTCTCCGCCCCTCCTGTAGTTTTCTATAGTGGGTGGAGCATGCTGGGCCCCTCCCAAAGCTCTGCTCTCTCTCCTTGTGCAGGATCACTGGTCTTGTCTCTGCCTCCTGCTGTAGTTTTCTATAGTGGGTGGAGTCTACTGGGCCCCTCCCACAGCTTTGATTTCTCTCCTTGTGCAGAGGGACTGGGCTTGTCTCCGCCCTCTCTTGTAGTTTTCTTTTGTGGGTGGAGCCTGCTGGGCCCCTCCCAAAGCTCTGCTCTCTCTCTCTCCCCTTGTGCAGGATTACTGGTCTTGTCTCCCTCCAGTAGTTTTCTGTAGTGGGTGGAGCTTGCTGTGCCCCTCCCACAGCTCTTCTCTCTGCACAGGCTATGTACAGCACCGTGATGATGTCACAGCTACCTTTTACAAAGTAGTATCTGGGTTTGCAAAGTGGATTTATATCCTTTGTGGCTAATAAGGAATCTATTAAAATGAACCTTTGTGTCTGGACTTCAGATTTAACCAGCAGGCGTTTTTCTGACAATCTTTACAAGTAAAAATCAATATTTTTTTTGCTAAGAATAAAATGGCGGTCGTTGCAATTCCTTTGCGCAACGTTTTTTCAAACGCAATTTTTTGGGGAAAAATAAAACACTTTAAGGAGTTAAAAAAAAAAAACACAATATTTTCCCGAATTTGTTTAGCAACATATAAAAGATGATGTCACGCCGAGTAAATAGATACCCAACATGTCACGCTTTATCCACTTCCGGAGCACCCGCCGCAGTTTTACCTCGCTATTTTCATGTCAAATAACGGGGTTCTAGATAGCTGCCAAAACCCCGGTATTTTCTATCTGCTGCCAGAACCCCGGTATTTTCTATCTGCTGCCAGAACCCCGGTATTTTCTATCTGCTGCCAGAACCCCGGTATTTTCTATCTCTTTCACATAAAAGTGGTCCCATTGGAGTATTTGCCGCGGAATCATTTTTATGGGCGTGCCCCCCCCCCCCCCCCGCGGCTTCCCGGTCATTTCCCCCGCTTACAGAAGCCATCGGTAGTGGGAAAAACGATCCGGTCCATTCTCCTCCTAGGCAGGAAGTCGAGTGAGGGCAAGCTGGCCCCCACTCCACTCTATGGTCTTGGAGGACCGGAGTGACGTCATACCTCACTTCCTCCCAATGGCCTTAAAGGGCTCATTTTTTTTCATGATAAAAAAAAAAATAAAAAATTATTATTTTTTTTTTTTTTAGTGTAGTTATGAGATGTGAGGTCTTTTTGACCCCCAGATCTCTCCATAAAGAGGACCTTTCCTGCTTATTTCTATTACAAGGGATATTTACATTACTTGTAATAGGAATAAAAATGATCAACATTTTTTTTTTTTTTTTTAAAACTGTGTAAAAATAAAAAATAATAAATAAAATAAATAGAAAAAAAAATGAAGGCGCCCTGTCCCTGTTGGCTAGCGCGCAGAAGCGAATGCATACGCAAGTCCCGCCCACATATGTAAACGGAGTGATAGGAATAAAAGTGATCAAACATTTTTTTTTTTTTCAAAAGGACAGTGTAAAAATAAAAAATAAAAGGTTAAATAAATAAGAAAAAAAAAATGTAATGCACCCTGTCCCCGTTAGCTCGCGCGCAGAAGCGAGCGCATACGCAAGTCCCGCCC
Organism: Pelophylax lessonae; assembly: GCF_965119305.1. Classification (NCBI taxonomy): domain Eukaryota; kingdom Metazoa; phylum Chordata; class Amphibia; order Anura; family Ranidae; genus Pelophylax; species Pelophylax lessonae. The sequence goes on from NC_138774.1 coordinate 293,661,183, forward strand.
ACATATGTAAACGGAGTGATAGGAATAAAAGTGATCAAATTGTTTTTTTTCAAAGGGACACTGTAAAAATAAAAAAATAAAAGGTTAAATAAATAAGAAAAAAAATGTAAAGCGTCCCGTCCCTCCGTGCTCGCGCAAAAGCGAACGCATACGCAAGTCGCGCCCACATATGTAAACGGTGTTCAAACCACACATGTGAGGTATCGCCGCGATCGTTAGAGCGAGAGCCATAATTTACTCATTTTTTTAATAATAACTAAACTGGTAATCTGTATACATTTTTAAATCGTCGCCTATGGAGATTTTTAAGTACCAATGTTTATCGCCATTCCACGAACGTGCACAATTTTGAAGCATGACATGTTGGGTATCTATTTACTCGGTGTAACATTACAGAAAAAATGGGCTAACTTTACTGTTTAGTTTTTTTCTTAAATGCAGTAAAAAAAAATTCCCCAAAAAAATTGCCGTTAAAGACTGCTGCGCAAATACTGAGTGACAAAAAATATTGCAAAGACCGCCATTTTATTCCCCAGAGTCTTTGCTACATAGATATATATATCTGTATATATATATATATATATCTGTGTATATATATATCTGTGTATATATATATATATATATATATATATATATCTGTGTATATGTATATATATATATATATATATATATATATATATATATATATATATATATATATATATATATATATATATCTATCTGTGTATATATACATCTGTGTATATATATATATATATATATATATATATATCTGTGTATATTGTGAGGGATTAGCTCGGTAGCGGGTGTGGATAACCCCTTTTGGGGGGGTTCGTCACACAGGGAGATAGCCGAGGAGTGGTTGAAAACAACAGTTTATGGTTTATTCGTCCAATTTCTTCAAAACAGTGCATGCAGCAAAAACATCAAAATAAAATAAAACACAAAATAAATCCTGGCCACTGTGGGCGTCTACCTTCTCACACACCGGAACCTATCTAAGGAGTCTTCCCAACCTACTCTTTGGGCAGACCCTGCTGGTTCTACAGCAGACACTCAAATGTCCATTTGTGTTTTCTTTACACAGAAAAAAATTCAACACCTCACCTTTAGAAGTCTCTCATCTGACTGCTCTCCCCAGCTTACACAGCCTCAGGAGACAGCAATCAATAGACTCCCTTTGGACAAGTTATAGAGATCTTAATTGCCTCATTCTGAACAGCTGAAAGTGTTCTCAACTTCCGTACACCTTCCTGCCTACCTCTGCAGCCGACACCTGATAGCAATTAGTGAATTGTCTAAACCAAGCAGAAATATATCTCCCGTCAGTGACAACACCCATAGATTTTCCTGACTTCCTGTCACATACCCCCCCCTCTTGTTTCAACCCTAGGGTTGGGACACAGGTTGACAGGCACGCATGTGCACGGGACAAACCATCTGCATTCCCCATTTGAACACCGGGGCGATGCGTTACCACAAAACTAAATTCCTGAAGGGCCAGAAACCACCTATTTATTCTCCTATTGGTCTCCTTGTTCTGTGCCATCCACTTCAATGGGGCGTGATCCGTCACCAGTTCAAACTGTCTACCCAGGAGGTAGTATCGGAGAGAATCCAAGGCCCATTTCACCGCCAAACACTCTTTCTCAATGGTGGCATAATTCTCTTCATGGGCCTTCAACTTTCGGCTGAGGTACATAACAGGGTGTTCTTCCCCATTGATAATCTGGGACAGTACAGCTCCTAAACCCACATTTGATGCATCTGTCTGGACCACAAAGTCTCGTGAAAAATCAGGCGACTTTAAAACTGGCTGGCTACATAAGGCCTGTTTTAAAGCCTGAAAAGCTGTTTCTGCCTCGGGAGTCCATTTGATCATGACAGACTCCTTCCCTTTGGTCAGATTGGTCAGGGAAGCAGCCTGTGAGGCAAAATGGGGAATAAAACGGCGATAATAACCTGCAATCCCCAAAAATGCACGAACCTGTTTCTTGCTGGTGGGACGTGGCCAATCCTTAATAGCTTCAACTTTGTTTATTTGGGGCTTGATTAGACCTCTACCAATGGTATACCCCAGATACTTCGCCTCTTCTAGCCCAATGGTACATTTTTTTGGATTGGCTGTAAACCCAGCTTTCCAGATGGAATCCAACACAGCCTGAACTTTTGGTAAGTGTGAGTCCCAATCCTCACTGTGAATGACCACGTCATCGAGGTATGCAGCAGCATAGGCTAGATGAGGCCGAAGGGTCTTATCCATGGTGCGTTGGAATGTGGCAGGAGCATTCTGTAACCCAAAAGGCATCCTCCGATATTGGAAAGATCCGTCTGGAGTTACAAATGCTGTTTTTTCCCTGGCCGACCCCGAGAGAGGAATTTGCCAATAACCCTTGGTAAGGTCTAACGTGGTCATGTACCGGGCAGTGCCTAGGCGATCAATTAGTTCATCTATGCGGGGCATAGGATAGGTGTCAAACTTAGTGATTTTATTCAGGCGGCGAAAATCATTACAAAACCGCCAACTTCCATCTGGTTTGGGCACTAAGACAATGGGACTGGACCAATCACTATTTGACTCTTCTATCACCCCCAACTCAAGCATTTTTTTTACTTCCTGGCGAATGGCATCTCGCCGGGCTTCTGGAATTCTATAAGGCTTTAACTTGACCTTATCCCCTGGGGTGGTGATAATGTCATGTTTAACTCCCGAGACCCAACCTGGCAGGTCTGAAAACTTCTCCCTATTACGGAGCACAAATTCTTTAACCTCCTGTTTCTGAAGTTTGGACAGAGTCTCTGCTATCCCAACTTCAGGGACAGCCAGGTGAACTGGAGCAGAAACTCGGGTAGTCTCAGCGACCAAGGACTCTCTATCCTTCCATGGTTTTAACAAGTTCACGTGATAGAGCTGCTCAGGTTTTCGTCTTCCTGGTTGGCTAATTTTATAATTCACCATCCCTATTTTCTCCAATACTTCATAGGGCCCCTGCCATTTGGCTAGGAATTTACTTTCGACCGTGGGGACCAACACCAACACCCTATCACCAGGTGCAAAAGAACGGACCTGGGCCCCACGATTGTAAATCCTTTGTTGAGCCAACTGGGCTTGGGCTAAATGTGCCTTCACAATCGGCATCACTTGGGCAATTCTATCTTGCATTTGGGCAACATGCTCAATCACACTTCGATGAGGGGAACTCTCACTCTCCCATGTTTCCCTGGCAATGTCAAGTAGGCCCCGGGGGTGCCTCCCATACAGCAACTCAAACGGAGAGAACCCTGTGGATGATTGGGGAACCTCTCTTATGGCAAACATCAGATAAGGGAGCAGATAATCCCAATTCTTTCCGTCTTTATCCACCACCTTCCTCAACATTTGTTTTAACGTTTTATTAAACCTCTCCACTAACCCATCTGTTTGAGGGTGATATACTGAGGTACGTAACTGGGTCACTTTCAGGAGTTTACAAAGTTCTCTTGTCACCCTGGACATAAACGGGGTGCCCTGGTCAGTTAGGATTTCCTTAGGTAGACCCACCCGGGTGACAACTTGAAATAACTCCTTGGCTATGGTTTTAGCAGAGGTATTTCGGAGAGGAATCGCTTCTGGGTAACGGGTGGCATAATCCATTATCACCAAGATGTGCTGGTGCCCTCTTGTGGACTTCAGTAAGGGCCCAACCAAATCCATGGCGATCCTCTCAAAAGGAACCTCGATAATGGGCAGGGGTACCAAAGGACTACGGAAATGGGGCATGGGTGCATTAATCTGACACACTGGACAGGAAGAGCAGTACAATTCCACTTCCTTAGTGATCCCAGGCCAATAAAACCTCTGGGTGATTCTCTCCCGGGTTTTTTCTGCTCCCAAATGTCCCCCAAGAATGTGCCCATGGGCCAGTTCCAAAACCATCTTGCGGTACGGTTTAGGCACTACCAGTTGCTCAACAGTGTCCTCTATCCTCTGTGACACTCGATATAAGAGGTCCCTCTCAATAATGAAGTAAGGGAGGGCAATCCTCTCGTCAGGGTTAACTAGCTCCCCATCTATCTTCACTACATTCTCCCGGGCTCTTAGCAATGTGGGGTCCCTCAATTGCTCAGTGATAAAATTTTCTCGGTGCACTTTAAGGTCATCCAACCCTAACGGCCGCTGTTCCTCTTCTGAGGTAGCAGGCTCCTCCCTAGGGACTGGTGTTTCCCCGGCTAAGACTGAGCACGGAAACTCAGGATAATCCTCACAGTTAGAGGATTCTGGAGTAGATGGTTCAGGCTCAGAAGAACCACCTACTGGGGAATCTGGGCAATCCCAGAGTTCCCAGAATTTTGGGAAATCCCTTCCCACAATGGCGTCATGTGGCAGTTTGGGAACTAAACCCACTTGGTGACACAAGTTACCGAGGGAGGTTTCAAAGGAAACTGTAGTCACCGGATATTCTCGAGTGTCCCCATGTACACAAACTACCGCCATTTTCCTAGGATGTACGTTTTTTTTCACCACTAGATCACTTCTCACTAAGGTAACCAGGCTACCTGAATCCAACAATACCACAACATCTTTACCATCTAAACACATTCTATATAAAGGTTTCTCATTCCCCTTTACTGCAGTGTATGTGGTTGCAAAAAAGGACTGTCGTCTCTCTGTCAGAAAGTCACAATGCATGGGTTCATCATCCACTGGGCAAACCGCTGGGCAAACTGCTGCTACATGTCCCTCTTCCCGGCAACGGTAACAAATCAACCTTCCAGTCCTCTCCTGTGGGATGGGTCTTCCAGGTCGCTCTCGCCAAACATTAGTAGTAGTCCTACTAACACCTCGAGTTGCTCTTTGGATCCTCTCTCCACCCCCATCCCCTGACGCAGTCTTACTTATAGGTGGGGAGGGTCTGGTCTTGGGGTGAAAAGTCTGTGCATCTCTGGAAAAAGAGGTCAAATTCTCAGTTGTTAGGTACCTTTCGACCAGGTCTACTAATTTGTCTGCGGTTTCCGGACCACCATGGCTTACCCATTTCTGCAGGGTGTTAGGAAGAGACCTAAGAAATTTGTCCATGACTACTCGCTCCAAAATTTCTGGTCCGGACAGAATTTCTGGCTGCAGCCATTTCTTAGCCAAATGGATGAGGTCATACATCTGCGACCGGGGTGGTTTCTTCAGCTGATAACTCCAATTGTGGACCCGCTGAGCACGGACATCCAAGGTTACCCCAAAACGTGCCAATATTTCCACTTTTAATCGATCATAGTTTTTTGCATCTGCAAGTTCCAAGTCAAAATATGCCTTTTGGGCTTCTCCAGCTAATAGGGGGGCCACTAGTCCAGCCCACTGTTCTTTAGGCCAACTCTCTTTCTCCGCTGTTCTTTCAAACGTGGTCAGAAACATCTCAGGGTCCTCATCTGTAGTCATCTTTGGCAATAAGTGGTTTACCCGAAAAGTCGGTATGTTACTGGCCTGACTCCCAACCTCGGTCTGCTGTCTCTGAAGCTGTTTCACAATGGCCTCCATTTGCTGCTGGTGTCTCTGTTCCACGCCTTCAATGGCCTCTCGGTGAGCTTGTTGTTGAGCTGCAAAGCTCCGCTGAAAATCCGCATTTGCCTGCTGTTGAGCTGCATTTGCCTGCTGTTGGGCTGCATTCGATATAATCAGTTGTTTCAGTATTTCCTCCATTTTTTTGGGTTTACTTTAACTGCCCGCGGCACTCCACCATATGTGAGGGATTAGCTCGGTAGCGGGTGTGGATAACCCCTTTTGGGGGGGTTCGTCACACAGGGAGATAGCCGAGGAGTGGTTGAAAACAACAGTTTATGGTTTATTCGTCCAATTTCTTCAAAACAGTGCATGCAGCAAAAACATCAAAATAAAACAAAACACAAAATAAATCCTGGCCACTGTGGGCGTCTACCTTCTCACACACCGGAACCTATCTAAGGAGTCTTCCCAACCTACTCTTTGGGCAGACCCTGCTGGTTCTACAGCAGACACTCAAATGTCCATTTGTGTTTTCTTTACACAGAAAAAAATTCAACACCTCACCTTTAGAAGTCTCTCATCTGACTGCTCTCCCCAGCTTACACAGCCTCAGGAGACAGCAATCAATAGACTCCCTTTGGACAAGTTATAGAGATCTTAATTGCCTCATTCTGAACAGCTGAAAGTGTTCTCAACTTCCGTACACCTTCCTGCCTACCTCTGCAGCCGACACCTGATATCAATTAGTGAATTGTCTAAACCAAGCAGAAATATATCTCCCGTCAGTGACAACACCCATAGATTTTCCTGACTTCCTGTCACAATATATACATCCGTGTATATATATATATATATATATATATATAATGTTTGGGGTTCTAAGTAATTTGCTAGCAAAAAGTACTGATTTTATCTTGTAAACAACAAGTGTCAGAAATAGGCCTGGACCTGAAGTGGTTAAAATTGCGCATGCTCCTGAAATGGCGCCAAACTACGGTACTTAAACATCTCCATAGGCGACAGTTAAAAAATCTCTACCGGTTACCAGTTTAGAGTTACAGAGGAGGTCTAGGGCTAGAATTATTGCTTTTACTCTAACGATCGCGGCGATACCTCACATGTGTGGTTTGAACACCGTTTACATTTGTGGGTGTGACTTGCGTATCCATTCGCTTCTGCGGCGAGCTTGCAAGGATGGGGCGCATTACTTTTTTTTCTATTTATTTTACCTATTATTTTTTATTTTTAAACTGTCCTTTTGAAAAAAAAAAAACATTTTTATTGATCACTTTTATTCCTATCACGAGAAAACGGCGATACCTCACATGTATGGCGTGAACACCGTGTGACCTATGTATATGCTCAACACTGCACGGGAGGGCGGGGGAACTTTAAAAAAAATATATATATTATCATTATTTATTTTATTGTATTTTTTTATTTTTACACGGTCCCTTTACATTTTTTTTTTATCACTTTTCATTCTACCACAATAAAAGTAAACATCCCTTGCGATAACAATGCAGCATGACAGGTTCTCTTTATGGAGAGATCTGGGGTCTATAAGACCCCAAATCTCTCCTCTACTATTAAAAGCAAAACATCAAAAAGAACATTTTTTTGGATCATTTGCTTTAAAAAAAACAAAAAAACCTGTGTATACATTGGGCCAGAACTGGAAGTGACGTCATTACGTCCGTCGCTCCGGTCCTCCTAAGCCATAGAGATGAGCTCATTGCTCATCGCTCATCTCCATGACCAGCGCGGGATCGGTTCCCAGAGCTACCGATCATGCAGGTAAGCCCAGGAACCACCGGAAAGCATCAGGAGGGGAGGGACCTCCCCCAGATTGTCCCCGGTCATCTCTATGACCCTCGGAGGCCGGGTGCAAACGTTATGACGTCACGCCTGGCCCTGGCAGATGTAAACACTGCCGTGTGTTCAGCTGGAAAGCCGGAGATCGTTTTTTTTTTCTTCTTTTTTTTTTATCTCAGGCTTTCCAGCCTAGAGAAGAGATGTGGGGTCTCTTAGACCCCAGTTCTCTCCATAAAGAGGACCTGTCATGCCCTATTTCTAATATAAGGGATGTTTACATTCCTTGTAATAGGAAAAAAAAGTGATCACAAAATTTTTTTTTAAGTGAAAGTGTATAAGAAAAAAAAATAAAAGAAAAATAAATAAATAAAACAATTAAAATGAAAAAAAAAAAATTAAAATATTAAAGCGCCCCCGTCCCCTCGTGCTCGCACGCAGCAGCGAACGCATATGTAGGTCACGTCCGCATATTTAAAAAGACGTCTAAACCACCCATGTGAGGTATCGCCGCGAATGTTAGACCAAGAGCAATAATTCAAGCGCTAGACCTCCTCCGTAACTCTAAACTGGTAACCTGTAAAAAAATATAAAGCGATGGAGATTTATAAGTACCGAAATTTTGCGCCATTTAATGAGCGTGCGCAATTTTAACCACTTAAGGACTAAGCCTAGGACTAAGTTGTTTACAAGTTAAAATCAGTATTTTGTGCTAGAAAATTACATAGAACCCCCCAAATATTATATATATATATTTTTTTTTAGCAAAGACTCTGGAGAATAAAATGGCGGTCGTTGCAATATTTTTTGTCACGCTGTATTTGCGCAGCGGTCTTTCAAACGCAATTTTTTGGGGAAAAATACATTTCACTGCATTTAAAAAAACGAAACAGTAAAGTTATCCCAATTTGTATATTGTGAAAGATGATGTCACGCCGAGTAAATAAATACCTACGATGTTACAACTTACAATTGCGCACACTCGTGGAATGGCGACCAACGACGGTACCTAAAAATCTCCATAGGCGACGCTTTAAGAATTTTTAACGGTTACCAGTTTAGAGTTACAGAGGAGGCCTTTTTTTTACAATTATTGCTCTCGCTCTGGCGACACCTCGCATCTGTGGTTAGAACGCTGTTTTCATTTGCGGGCGCGACTTACGTATGCGTTTTTTTTTTCGTGCACGAAGTTACGGCGATGGGGGCGCTTTAAAAAATGTTTTTCCTATTTTATTTACATTTTTTTCTTTTTAGCACTGTATTCTCTATTTTTGCCATCCAACGCGTTTCGTCAACATGGTAAAACTTCTCTAAAACTTTGGGGAAATGAAATCTCTCAATGCCGTTCTTTACTTATTTGGTGTTTTGTATATCCAGCCTAGAAATGAACATACTTTACTAGTTGTGGTCATAGATCAGGAGGATGATATGAAAATTTAACTCTCCGTCTGAGGCGGATAATAGAAATCTGCAGAATATTTTACCAGCATGCCTGCCCTGCAGAACCTTCCCAGACAACAATTATCTTTCTGCTTCGACAAATGAAAGGCTTTAACCTGACACTCGGCACCCGGGGAGATGCATGCCTCCAACGCACAAAGAAGCCGCCTCCGTCGCTCGCAGCGCGTCGTGAAATATTAACACGCCGAGAAGATAAACGACGTCTCCAAATATCCTAAGAGGAGCGAATGATAAATATCTGCACTGAATTATTTCATTGTATCAGATCAACAAATACACTTTATACATTGTAACTTTCCGGGAAATCCCTACTTGTGAATGAAGAGCGCTACATTGTATCATACTTCATTCACATGGATCCAGGTATTATGCTGCCCATAGACGCTTCAATAAATCATCAATTTATTTTCCAATTGATCTCTCCTAATCAAAGTAATTGATCTATAATCGACGACCCATTCCTTGAACATCCAGACTTTCTAACTGAAGACCCCCCCCCCCCCCACCTGTCATGTAAAAAAAAAAATATGTGTTAACCCCTTCTACACCCCGGGCACTTTCAGCCCCCTTCCTGCCCAGGCCAGTTTTCAGCTTTCAGCACTGTCACACTTTGAATGACAAAAGCGCGGTCATGCTACACTGTACTCATATGACATTTTTTTCACACAAATAGAGTTTTCTTTTGGCGGTATTTAATCACTGCTGGGGGTTTTATTTTTTGCTAAACAAATGAAAAAAGGCCGAACATTTTGAAGAAGAAAAAAAAAAGTGTTTTTCTTCGTTTCGGCTATAAAATGTTGCAAAAATAAGTAATTTTTCTTCCTCCCTGATGGGCACTGATAGGCTGCATTATTGGGCACTGATAGGCTGCACTGATGAGGCGGCACTGATAGGCTGCATTAATGGGCACTGATAGGCTGCGTTGATGGGCACTGATAAGGCGGCACTGATGAGACAGCACCGATAGGCTGCATTGATGGGCACTGATGAGGCAACACTGATAGGTTGCACTGATGGGCACTGAAAGGCTGCATTGATAGGCACTGATGAGGTGGCACTGATAGGCTGCATTGATGGGCACTTATAGGCTGTATTGATGGGCACTGATGAAGCGGCACTAATAGGCTGCATTGATGGGCACTAAGGAGGCGGCATTGATGGGCACTGATAGGCTGCATTGATGGGCACTGATGAGGCGGCACTGATAGACTGCATTGATGGGCACTGATAGGCTGCATTGATGGGCACTGATAAGGGGGGACCTAATAGGCTGCATTGATGGGCACTGATGTGGCAGCACTGATAGGCTGCATTGATGGGCACCAATGATGTGGCACTGATAGGCTACATTGATAGGCACTGATAGGCTGCATTGATGTGCACTGATGAGGCGGCACTAAGAGATTGCACTGATGGGCACCGATAGGCTGCATTAATGGGCACTGATGAGGCAGCACTAATAGACTGCATTGATGGGCACTAATAGGCTGCATTGATGGGCACTAATAGACTGCATTGATGGGTACTAATAGGCTGCATTGATGGGCACTAATGAGGCAGCACTGATAGGCTGCATTGATGGGCACTGATAAGCTGTATTGATGAGCACTGATGAGGCAGCACTAAGAGGTTGCACTGATGGGCACTGATAGGCTGCATTAATGGGCACTGATGAGGCAACACTTATAGACTGCATTGATGGGCACTAATAGGCTGCATTGATGGGCACTAATGAGGCAGCACTGATAGGCTGCATTGATGGGCACTGATGAGGTGGCACTGATAGCCTGCAATGATGGGCACTAATGAGGCAGCACTGATAGGCTGCATTGATGGGCACTGATGAGGCAGCACTGATAGGCTGCACTGATGGGCACTGATAAGCAGCACTGGCACCTCAAACAAGGCAAGCTTGAAATGCAATTTCTTTTTTGCATGCAACCAATGCAGAAAAAGAAAATGTCCAGTTAAAAATGCGAAAAGCTTCAAATTAAAAAAAGGTACAAGAGATTCTTTGCTGCATTTGTCGCATTGAAATGAATGGGCCGGCCTACGCATGAAACGCAGCGATGCACAAAATGTGCAGTAGAAAAAGTGCTGCAGTAGAGTGAATGGGAGCTGAATGTTGTATACAGGACTTTATATTTAGGCCTGGCTCACGTGTGCGCAGCACAGCGTACGCCGACGCGAGGGTCATGTTTGCCCGCACACGTGTTCCGTGCGTCCGCGTTCAGCCAGTCCCATGCATGTCAATCTGACATGCGTGGGGGTGCACAGCTCCGAATCTAAAAAAAAAAAAAGAAAAGCGTGGGAAGTTTCCAAATGACAATTCCATGTCCCCTCTAATGTCTCTGGAGGAAATTAAAAAAAGGAACAGAGGAATCTGATTGGACGGCGACGTTCTCCCATTCAGTCCATATCGGTTCCCACCATGCGTTGCTCTCACAGGTGACAATTAAAGCTGAACAGCCGGTGAATGATTACAAAGGTCGCAGTTAACTATTAAATGCTCTCACTTTCCTATTCAAGGTTTGTTCCCTATTGTTCCGGCCCAGTGACTTTAACCCATTGTTAGCCGGCAGGTGCTGCACCTTCCCAGAGCCGGCTCCTGTATACTGGGGGGAGGTATACAGGGTGCATGGCCCCGGGCACAGGAGGGCTTTCATCTCTGGGAGAAATCTGATAACAAGGAAGCAGCCCCCGGGGCTGTACAAGACCAGTAATACTGGTGTCAGGACTGGTGTATATGGCCTCTGTGTGCACAGAGAAAAAAAAAAATATATATATATATATATACTGTACACCATATTGTCAAAAGTATTGGGACGCCTGCCTTTACACGCACATGAACAATAATGAGGGGCACTGATAGGCTGCATTGATGGTGCACTATTGAGGTGGCACTGATGGGTACTTACCCATCAGTTCTGGACCGGAAGGATTTGCCCCTTAATGACCAGGGTATTTTTTGCGATTCGGCACTGCGTTATTTTAACTGACAATTGCGCGGTCATGCGATGCCTCTCCTGTACCCTGTCCGCAGCCCCTGCACTATGCCCGCAGCCCCTGTACCATGCCTGCAGCCCCTGCACCATGCCCGCAACCCCTGCATCTCCTGTACCATGTCCGCAGCCCCTGCACCATGCCCGCAACCCCTGCATCTCCTGTACCATGTCTGCAGCCCCTGCACCATGCCCGCAACCCCTGCATCTCCTGTACCATGTCCACAGCCCCTGCACCATGCCCGCAGCCCCTGCATCTCCTGTACCATGCAGGCAGCCCCTGCACCATGCCCGCAACCCCTGCATCTCCTGTACCATGTCCACAGCCCCTGCACCATGCCCGCAACCCCTGCATCTCCTGTACCATGTCTGCAGCCCCTGCACCGTGCCCGCAACCCCTGCATCTCCTGTACCATGTCCACAGCCCCTGCACCATGCCCGCAGCCCCTGCATCTCCTGTACCATGCAGGCAGCCCCTGCACCATGCCCGCAACCCCTGCATCTCCTGTACCATGTCCGCAGCTCCTGCACCATGCCCGCAACCCCTGCATCTCCTGTACCATGTCTGCAGCCCCTGCACCATGCCCGCAACCCCTGCATCTCCTGTACCATGTCCGCAGCTCCTGCACCATGCCCGCAACCCCTGCATCTCCTGTACCATGTCTGCAGCCCCTGCACCATGCCCGCAACCCCTGCATCTCCTGTACCATGTCTGCAGCCCCTGCACCATGCCCGCAACCCCTGCATCTCCTGTACCATGTCCGCAGCCCCTGCACCATGCCCGCAACCCCTGCATCTCCTGTACCATGCCCGCAACCCCTGCATCTCCTGTACCATGCCCGCAACCCCTGCATCTCCTGTACCATGTCCGCAGCCCTGGAAGATTTTCCCCCTTAATGACCAGGCCATTTTTGCGATACAGGACTGCATTACTTTAAAGGACAATTACACGTTCGTGCGAGTATTTTTTGGGCTATAAACAAAAAAAGAGCAACAATTCTGAAAACAAAAAACAATATTTTTCACATTCTGATATAGAACATTCTCAAAAAAAAAAAAAAATTAAAAATCGAAATTTTTTCATCTTTTTAAGCCAATTTGTATTCTGCTACATATTTTTGGTAAAAAAAAAAAAAAAAAATCGCAATAAGTGTATTTTGATTGGTTTGACTAGTTATCGCGTCTACAAACTAGGGGAAAGATTTTTGTCATTTTTATTTAGTTTTTCTTTACTAGTAATGGCGGCGATCTGCGATTTTTAGCGGGACTGCGACATTGTGGCGGACAGATCGGACCCCTAACTGACATTTTTGAGGGGGCCAGTGACATTACTACAGTAATCAGTGCTAAAAATATGCACTGTTACAATGCTAATGACACTGGCAGGGAAGGGGTTAACCCAGGGGCGATCAAAGGGTTAAATGTGTGCCTAGGGCAGTGATGGGAAACCTTGGCACCCCAGATGTTTTGGAACTACATTTCCCATGATGCTCAACTATACTGCAGAGTACATGAGCATCATGGGAAATGTGGTTCCAAAACATCTGGGGTGCCAAGGTTCGCCATCACTGGCCTAGGGGGTGTTTTCTAGCTGTGAGGGGGATGGGCTTATGGAATCGACACAGACACCTGGGTTCCCAAATAGGAGGATCACAGGCGCTCTGTGCTGATTCCTGAGAGAACAACGATCTGCTGTGTATGCAACAGCAGATCGCTGTTCTCTCTCCACGGCGAGCGATCGCGGGTGCTCGGCGGCAATCGTGGCTGCCAGCCCCGTGAGTCAGCTTCCCCCGCTGGCTAATAGGGGCGCGTGCGTGCACGCCCCCAGGGGCGCTCCCGCGAACTGCCGTACAAGTACGGCGATTTGCGCAGCCAAGCCAGCCTGCCGCAGTATATCCTACAAACATTAAAGCGGAGTTCCGCCTCCCCCTCCAAAAATTAAAAGCTACACATACTGTGAGAGGTCTTCAAACTATGGCCCTCCAGTTGTTTGGGAACTACAATTCCCATCATGCCTAGTCATGTCTGTGCATGTCAGAGTTTTACAATGCCTCATGGGATGTGTAGTTCCACAACAGCTGGAGGGCCGTAGTTTGAGGATCCCTGCTGTACACATACTGTAGCTGCTGACTTTTAACCACTTCCCGCCCGCCCTATTACAAAATGACGGCGGGAATGTGGTTGTGTTATCCTGACCGGACGTCATATGACGGCGGCAGGATAACACAGCTCTGGGCGCCCCCCGGGGGGCGCGCAGAGCAGCGATCGGTGATGCGAGGTGTCAGTCTGATACCCTGCATCTCCGATCTCGGTAAAGAGCCTCTGACGGAGGCTCTTTACCATGTGATCAGCCGTGTCCAATCACGGCTGGTCACATAGTAAAACAGGAACAGCCGTTGATCGGCTTTCCTTAGTTCGTGCCTGAGCGGCACGAGTAAAGGAGCGCCGATCGGCGGCTCCCCTGACAGGGGGGGGGGGGGGGTCGGCACTGGTAATCAGATCATTGATTACCAGTGCAGACCCTCGGGGGGGGGGGCTTGATGCCACTAGATCCACCAGGGATGCCCACTATGACCCCAGGGATGCCCACTATGGCCACCAGGGATGGCAATCAGGACTCAGGGAGCCCCCCATTGCCCTCCCCATCAGTGCTGCCCACCAGTGCCCTCCCTGTAAGTGCTGCCCACAAGTGCCCATCATTGCCATCCTTTAGTGTCGCCCACCAGTGCTCATTATTGCCCACCAGTGCCGCCTATCAGTGCCCATCAGTGCCGCCCGTCAGTGCCGATCAGTGCCGCCCATCAGTGCCCACCAGCGCCGCCTATCAGTGCCCATTAGTGCCCATCAGTGCCACCTATCAGTGCCACCTATCAGTGCCCATCAATGCCGCCTATCAGTGCCTAGCAGTGCCGCCAATCAGTGCCCACCAATGCTGCATATCTGTGCTACCTATCAGTGCCACATATCAGTGCCTATCAGTGCCGCCTATCAGTGCCACCCCATCAGTGCCTCCTCATCAGTGCCTGTCAGTGCAGTCTCATCAGTGCTCATCAGTGCAGGAAAAAACTTATTTATTTACAAAATTGTATAACATAAACAAAAAAACTTTTTTTTTTTTTTTTCAAACTTTTCGGTCTTTTTTTATTTGTTTAGCAAAAAGGAAAAAACCCAGAGGTGATCAAATACCACCAAAAGAAAGCTCTGTTTGTGGGGGGAAAATGACATAAATTTGGTGTAGGTACAGTGTTGCATGACTGCGCAATTGTCATTCAAAATACAACAGCGCTAAAAGGGGAAAATTGGCCTGGGCAGGAAGGGAGGGAAGTGCCCTGTATTAAAGTGGTTAATATTAGGACACTTATCTGTCCTGGAGTCCAGCGATGTCAGCCCTGCAGCTGAAGTTTCCATCGGCTGTCGGGTGCTGCCGCCGCCATTGCCGGTAAGGGAACCCGGCAGTGAAGCCTTGCGGCATCACGGGCGGGTCCCTACTAGCGCTGCGCATTCGGATTGGCTCAGCGGCGGGGGAAGGAGGAGGGGGCCAAACTTCCGAAGGGACAGTGCCGCGGCGCCGTCTCCCGGAAGTGGGGAAGGGTACCCGTCAAAAACAGGTACCCGTTCCCCCCCCCCTCCCCCCTGAAAGGTGCCAAATGTGGCACCGGAGGGGAGGAGGAAGCAAATGAACGGAAGTTCCACTTTTGGGTGGAACTCTG
This sequence comes from Pelophylax lessonae, assembly GCF_965119305.1. Classification (NCBI taxonomy): domain Eukaryota; kingdom Metazoa; phylum Chordata; class Amphibia; order Anura; family Ranidae; genus Pelophylax; species Pelophylax lessonae. Next base: position 293,676,641 of record NC_138774.1, read on the forward strand.
CTTTCAGGGGGAAAATCTTCCGGTTCCAGAAGTGGTTAAAGTAGCGCAGTGCTGAATAGCAAAAAATTCCCTGGTCAGGAAGGGGGGGGGGGGACCTTCTGGAGTGCAAGCGGTTAGAAAGAAAATTTAAGAGAGGTTTACTAAGCAATGTTTTCCACCAGCCCAGAGAATCTGAATTCTACGGGACCCTTTGAAGCCGACAGCTGGTGTAGGATGTTCTCATGTTAGTGAGTCACCCAGAAGCCCTCATTTTGCCGCTTTATAAATGATCTCGGGGCGAATGTGACCTTCAAACAGTTTAGAGCTTCTGCCCTGCAATTACCAAATATCACCCCCATGATCAGAGATTCTCCGGCTGTGTCATCGTCTTCCCATCTGTTCCTCCCATTCCTGAGCTCGGTATTTGAAGCCCCCTAATTACACACAGCAGTCGTAGAATCTGGTGTTTATAGGCGTGAGCAGCGTCTTATCGATGATGTTTTGTCTCTGGAATTTTTTCGACGCCTTGTGTTTTGTCAGCAGGATTACATTGTGTTCTCCCAGTCCTGTTGTTAAGTGGACCTGTCACCTACATATGGAAGCCTCAGTATAGGAACAGTCCTAGGGGGTCGTAACTGGACCAGCAGTGGGCAGGAGGCCCTGGTTGTGACCATCTCTATTCCAGGCTTTCTCAACTAGAGGAACCCCTAACATAGTTTTCAGGTCTTGGGATACTCTTGCTAAAACCAACTTATGTGGGGTCAGTGGGAAAATGTCTTTTACATTGGTGGTCCATTGGAAGAATGTCCCTTACATTGGTGGTCAGTGGGAAGAATGCTCCTTACATTGGTGGTCAGTGGGAAGAATGTCTCTTACATTGGTGGTCAGTGGGAAGAATGTTCCTTACATTGGTGGTCAGTGGGAAGAATGCTCCTTACATTGGTGGTCCATTGGAAGAATACCCCTTACATTGGTGGTCAGTGGGAAGAATGCTCCTTACATTGGTGGCCCATTGGAAGAATACCCCATACATTGGTGGTCAGTGGGAAGAATGTCCCTGATGTTCAGTCTAAGAAGAGACGCTAGAAATGAGATATGTCCAGGACAGCCTTCCTCAACCCTTTTACCCCAGATGAACCCTTGAAATAACTTTCAGGTCTCAGGAAACCCCTGCTATGATTAGTCCATCAGGGATCAATAGGAAAATGCCCATTGGTGGTCAGTGGGAAGAATGTCCCATACATTGGTGATCAGTGGGAAGAATGTTCCTTACATTGGTGGTCAGTGGGAAGAATATTCCTTACATTGGTGGTCAGTGGGAAGAATGTCCCTTACATTGGTGGTCAGTGGGAAGAATGTTCCTTACATTGGTGGTCAGTGGGAAGAATGTTCCTTACATTGGTGGTCAGTGGGAAGAAGGAGGAGGACACACCCAAGGAGCTCTCTGTGAGAACCAGCCCTTTTCAAGCCTGGGCCTTGCTTGCTAGCTCGGCCCAGGAACAATGCCTGATCCTGGGGGAGGCCCTGGGAGGGATCCCCCTGATGACACGGGGCCTAGTGAGGAGGAGGTGGAGGACCCGTCTGTGGGTCCAGGCCCCGGTGAGAATGCGGATGTCTTCAGCCAGAAGGTTATCAATCGTTTTAGGGCGATTGGGAGAGCGGAAGAAAAACTTAAAGTTTTGAAGGCTGAACACAAATCCTTCAAAACCAAGTATTTCCAGGCCTGGAGTAAAAATCGCACAGCCATGAAGCCTGAGTTACAGGAATTGGAAGAAAAGGTAAAGGAACAATCTTTATTATTGGAAAGGCTGAAAGACAGAAGTGGAGCATTTAAAGAAAAGTTTGACAATGAGAGGCGTTTTACCAGCCAAGCATCAGCAAGTTCTGTGGATCAGCAGCCTCAGTTAATGGATGACCAGGCTCCATCTGCCTCTGCACCTCTCCCCCCATGCCAGAACTGGGAATCACCAGCGGCAACCAGCCAGGGGGTTGAGAGTGGACATGGATCCCTGACATTCATCCAGCAGATGGAGTCACCCCTGAAAGCAGACAAGTTTGTCTTTTCTGATGATCCATCAGAAATCCCTGAGGATGGGCAGAGGAGATACAAGCCAGCAAAGCCAGTAATGGTGGAGAAATCCCAGTACACCATGCTGCCATCCAACATGTCTGCCCCATCTGCTGTAGTGGATGGTGTCCCAGGTGAGAAGGAGCTCTGCATACAGCTACCTATTGGAGTTACCGCTGTGGAGAAACCGACAGACATGCAAGGAAAATCCCTGACCGTGGAATCCCCGGACCATCAGATGAATGTGGATGGACCTGCATCTAACACCCCAGGCATGGATTTTGCTGGTCTGGCTGAGACCAGTAGTCCCACAGCAAGCAAAATGGCTGCCAGCTCCAAAGAGCATGCTTCATGTTCACCTGAGCCTCCCAGTCTTCCAGTGCTGATTGACCAGCTGATTTCTGGTGGGGGAGGGGATCAACATAGTGCTGGAAGTGAAGTGGAAGCAGCTATGGAAGTCTCCTGCAATGTTTCACCTGTTGCTGTGTTAAAACAGAATGCTATTTCCACAGCTGAAAACCCTGTCCTAGTGGAAGAGAAGATGACAGCTGGAGTTCTTACCAGTGCAGCAGCAACTATGGATTCTGCTGTGAAGACAACAGCAATAATAAATATCCCAGCAAGTATAAAAAATGACATTAATGTTAAAGCAATGAATGTGGTGGGTGGTGGTGAAGGGGATAGTAATGCTGGGAAAAATAAAAATGACATTTCTCCTCCTGCTCAGCAGAGGAAAGATTCGATTGCACAGATCAATCCCGAATCTGTGCAATCGTTATCTGCTAAGTGTGTGTCAGATAATTTAAAAAAAACTGATGGATTTTCTGCTGGGAGGAATGTGGGAAGCTATGCTTCAGCTTTGGGGAGTCACACCAGGGTGGGTGGTGGGAATTCTGTTATTGGTCAAAATTCAGGGAGGTTTGGTGGGTATAGGAGGAGGAATGTGGTACAGTTGAGGTGGGTGGGGGATGGAACTCCACCAGTAAGGGGGAGGGTGGCTGAGTTGATTTTGGAAATGGGGTTTAAAGCTTGTGATATTTTTGCTTTAATTTGCCCGGTGGGGAGTTATTGATTTGTTGTTTGTAAAACCTGAAAGTTTGGATCTCTTCTGGGAGAGATTTAGGAGGTGCAAGGGCCTTCAGCAGTGGAGTGGTTTGGTGCCAAAAGTGATCTCAAGACAGCCTCTGATAAAATCAGTGACCATTTTGGTGCGTAACGAATCCATACCAGAGGCTGATTTATTAGTATGGCTACGCCGATATGGCGAGGTCCTCACTCCACTGCGGAAGGTCCTTGATGAGCATGGGATATGGACAGGGGCCTGGACAGTGTCACTAAAATTGGGGGTGCTGGGCGATGTAGTTCAGCACCTTCCCTGCTCAGCCTTTCTGGGTAGGGATAGGCTGACCATTTTCTACCAAGGTCAGCCTAAGGTGTGCAATAAATGTGGTGATAAAGGCAACTTTGCATCGTCCTGCACCCACAAGAAGTGCTCACTGTGCCAGGATTTAGGCCATTTGGCCAGAGAATGCACCCAGATTCGGTGCAATTTGTGCCAGCAGCTGGGTCATCCATATAGCCAGTGCCCAGAGGCACTGCATAACTTGCCAGGATTGGAGACTGAGCTGCAGAGGCTTGATAAAGAAGATGAAGCAGCTGAAGTTAGAGAGGAAATTGTTGCTGCCCCTCCTGTGTCTGTTGTGTCAGATTCTGTTTCCCCTAGTGATGTGGTCCCTGAGTCTGTCCCTCCTGTGTCTGTTGTGTCAGATTCTGTTTCCCCTAGTGATGTGGTCCCTGAGTTTGTCCCTCCTGTTGTTCCTACATCTACTGTGCGTAGATCCTCCAGACTAGCGGAAGCTGCTGGGGGGGCGGGTATAGTGGATCTTCCCCCTCGGCCTACTCCACCTCCAGTCCCTGTCTCTCGACACCGCAAACGCGGCCAAGAGGGTGCAGGGGTGCTGGATGGTGGTGGGGTCGATGGGGTTGAGGGAGGGGTGTCCGTGTCCCATGTCTCACCCTCTGTTGTGGAGGATTCGGATGAGGAGGGGTGGGAGAGGACAAAGAGGAAGAAAAAGAAGAAGAGGAAGACCCGTAAAGCGGTCGTTTCCTCCTTACAGTTAGAGCCAGGAGGGGTTCCTCTTGGCAACACATTTTCGGTTTTATCAGGGGAGGAGTTAGTATCCGATTTATCTACTTCTTTATCATCTATGGATGAGGGGGGAGTCACATAGTGTAAAGAGAGCTGTTTCGGGTGATGATAGTGTGGTGGAGGTTAAGAAACGACTACCCCAATCATCCTGATGGCAGTGCCCGCTCTGATAAAGGTGGCGACCATTAATGTCGCCAGCGTGAAATCTGCAAGAGCTCGTGATATTGCCTTATTTTTGCTCAGTGAGTTTGATGCTGAGATTTTATTTTTGCAAGAGACCTGGCTCAATTTTTTGGCCGATGTCCATCTAGCAAAAAGGGAGTGGAGATGCGGTCCCTCCTTTTGGTCTCTTGCGGCTGAGCCTTGCAGCGGAGTTGCGGTTCTTTTTAAAACCGATATGGTAACGTGCCGGCGGGTAATTGAGGTAGAAATGGGGAGATGCATGGTCTTAGACGTCTCTGTTAGGGGGCAGGACCTGCGCCTGATCAATATCTATGGACCGCAGTCAAAATGGGACAGGAAATGCCTCTTCACAAAGATCAAGCCCTTCCTTTTTACATCCCAGCAGGTTGTCTTTGGAGGTGACTTTAACACCATAATTAGGCCTGAAGACAGGAGGGTCTCCATAGACAGGCTGGGTTATGATAGCGTTTTTCTTAGAGATATGGTTAGACAAGCAGGCCTGGTAGATGTGCACATTAAGCACTGCCCTGGCAGCACGGGATTCACGTTTCAGAGAGGGAATAGTCAGAGTAGGATAGACAGGTTTTTTTTAAAGGAGAACTCTGCTTTCTCGGCTCCTGAGTTGAGGGCGGTGGAGTTCTCTGACCACTGTATGCTGTCTGTGACTCTGAATGCCTCGGACACTCCACCCAGGGGAAGGGGTACCTGGAAACTGAATTCGGCTCTCCTGGAAGATGTAGAGGTAAGACAATCCTTTGAGGATTTTTTTCAGGCACAGGTTTCTATTCTGGACTTTTGCAGCAGTAAGTCAGAGTGGTGGGAGCTTGTGAAACAAAGGGCGATTGGACTTTTCAAGGCCATAAGTAAGAAGAAGCAGCTTGGTATGTATATTGTCTACCAGCATTTGCGGAGGAAGCTTGATCGTCTTGTCTCGTATGGAGGAGATCCAGGGGAGATCTCGGAGGTAAAGCTTCTTCTTAGGAAGTGTCAATACGACCGGCATGCCTCCTTGGTTCTGGAGAGAGATTATGGGAAATATCACTCGCCTGATCCTTACCAGAACTGTAAGCAAGGCATAGCAGTTAAGACGATCATAGGTCTGAGGGATAGTACGGGTTCCCTGGTGAAGTCCAGATCAGGGATCCTGGAGATCTTCAGGTCATATTACGCAGACCTTCTGGGAAGAAAGGACCTTAGTCGGGACAGGATGGAAAGCTTTCTGGATTCTACTCCAGGATTGGGAAATGATACATTGCCTTTGATGGATTTGACAGAATCAATTTCAGCGGATGAGGTAGTTTGTGCTATAGAGAAGCTGGCTACCAAAAAGTCGCCTGGGCCAGATGGGTTGACAGCTGAATTTTACAAGTGTTTTAAGTCCATTCTGGCTCCCTTTTTAGCGGAGGTTTATAACAGCTGTTTAGAAGAGGGTTCTCTCCCTCCCTCCATGAGGCAATCCGCTGTGATTCTTCTGTCAAAAGGTAAAGACCCCTCAATAATTGAGAACTGGCGCCCCATCAGTCTTCTCAATGTTGATAGAAAGATCTTGGCGAAGATTCTTTTTTGGCGCTTGTCAGTAGCAGGCGATTTGTTGTCCAATCATCAGCACTGCTCGGTCCAGGGCAGAAGTACCTTTTCAGCAATTTTAGCTGTCCGGGAGGCTTTGGAGCGATGCAGGGCTGCTGGATGGAGAAAGTACTTGCTGGCATTGGATCAGGCGAAGGCTTTTGATCGAGTCAATCATGAGTACCTGTATTTGCTACTTGGTAGATACGGCCTGCAGGGGAGGTTTATTGATTGGCTGAAAACATTATATAAAGGGGCTGAGAGCTTCCCACTTGTTAATGGTTGGGTTGGACGGCCTTTTGAGGTTGGCTCTGGTGTGCGCCAGGGGTGTCCTTTGAGCCCCCTGCTATATGTATTCGCAATCGACCCCTTCATAAGAAGGTTAGAGAGTGGATCGTTGTGTGGGGTGCCTTTGGGCATTGCTGGTGTGCCGCCTTTGAAGGTCGTGGCCTATGCCGATGATGTGTCTGTTATTATCTCTGGGATGGAGGAGGCGCAGGAGGTGGTCTCTGTGATAGAGCAGTACACTGAGGCTTCTGGCTCTAAAATCAATCATGAAAAGAGTGAAGTTTTCTGGATGGGTGAGGAGGGTGAAAGCTTCGAACTTCCGGATGCCTTCCCAGAGCCCCAGCAGGAAATTAAAGTGTTGGGCATCAAATTTGGTCCTGGTGACTATGGTCATCGAAATTGGGAAAGCAGGTTGTTGAATGCCAATGCCAAGGTGGCAAGCTGGAAGAAATGGAAACTTTCCTTGAGGGAAAGGGTTGACTTGATTAAAACTTACCTGATCCCAATCTTTTTATATGTCAGCTTTGTCTGTATCTTGCCGGAATCTCTCTATGCAAGGGTGTACAGCTGCTTTTTCCAACTGTTATGGGGAAATAGGCTGAACCTGATCAAACGCATTGTAACTTACCTGTCCAGGCGGGAGGCTGGTCTAGGAATGGTCAACCCTATAGTTTTCTTTTCTCTGCTTTTTTTAAAGTATAATCTTGGTAATATGTTAGCAGAGACCCCGCCGGGATGGGTGGGTATTTTTCAATCTTGGTTTAGGCCTTTTCTGCGATGCTGGGAAGATGGCGGGCCAGTGAAAAGTCTGAGAGTCCGACATGGCAAGCTTCCGGCTTATGTTGCCCCGTGTCTGAAAATACTTAGGCAGTGGCAGGTGACAGTGGGGGATATCAAGTCCCTCCCCAGAAAGCTTCTGGAGAAGAGGATTTTGGGCTCTGCTTTCAGTGTGTCGCTGACCTTAAGGGATTGCCCAGGCCCCGTAATGAGGGAGGGGTTGCGTTTAATTAACTTAGGAAGAATCCCTTTGAAGTTTAGGGATCAAGCCTGGCTCGCTTTCCATGGAAGGCTCTATGTGAGAGGGAACCTGAAGCATCGCCCTGTGGATGATCGGGATTGTCCTAGAGCGGAGTGTGTTGGTAAAGTGGAGTCTATGGACCACTTTTTGCTCCAGTGTCCCTTTAACATAGAGGTTTATAAAAGGGTAGGGAGGGCTCTAGGCATCCCCTTTCTCTATCGCATGAGTTATGCGGAGTGGGTGTACGGGGCATTCCCGACTCGCTGGGATTTTGATTTGGATACACTTTTTCTAGTTAGTATAGTTGTCCGTTACTTCACGTGGAATGCACGGTGCCAGATTACCCTGCGGAAGAAAGTCCTCCCTGTCGAGGTGGTGGTGTACGATATTCTTGGTGAGGTTGGGAAGATTCGGGGTCTTGAGAAGGGCAGGGAGCCTCGAGCGGTCTGGATAAGGGCGTGGAGGAATATCAGACCTGCTTTTGGTGAACTGTCCATCTCTGGGTGAAAAGCTTTTTTCCTATGCTATTTCTTTCACGCCCTTAGCTTTTGTTGGTTAATATCTTCATTTTTGAAGAAGGGCTGCATGCATAATGGGGGTGGTTTTGTTTCTTGACCTCGCAGGTTTGCTGTCTGGTGTGGTGGTGTGAGTCTTATTAAGATTATTTTTCCCGGTAATGATGTGTTTCATGATGTGAGTTTTGTTTTTGCTGTAAAGGCAGTCTTTATTTGAGAGCAGAATTTGCTATGTATTTTTTTTTTCCCCTTTTCATGTAAATATGTATATATTTATTTATGTATATTGATTTTATGCTTATTGATTGCAAGACTTTTAATAAACAAAATTGGGAAGAATGTCCCTTACATTGGTGGTCAGTGGGAAGAATGTCCCTTACATTGGTGATCAGTGGGAAGAATGCTCCTTACATTGGTGGTCAGTGAGAAGAATGTCCCTTACATTGGTGGTCAGTGGGAAGAATGCTCCTTACATTGGTGGTCAGTGAGAAGAATGCTCCTTACATTGGTGATCAGTGGGAAGAATGCCCCTTATATTAATGGTCAGTGGGAGCATTCTCCTTCAATTGGTGGTCGCCAAGCTGTTCACTACGTTTGGAATAGAGACACTGGAGCTTATGGCAGGGTCCCTATACTGTTAACTTGATGAGACCCAGGTGGGACAGGAGGAACCTGTGGCCTGCTGGGGTCCTACTTATTCAATTTTGACCATCTCGCTGTTCACTTTTTAGTTTTTTTGGCCTTTGCTAAAACCATGATATACACCTTTTTGTGTCAAATAAAGCACAGACTGTTTTTTATGGTATGATACCTTGATTTTCACCAGCCAACTCCTCCTACACAGACCTCAGGCAGACTACACCTAATGTCTATACTTGTGTGTGCATTCCAATAAAACCACCTCCTTCCCACAGAAATCCCATTGATGCCTAATGCCAGCCTGCTGCCATAACAATGTTTCTTCTGTGTGTGGTTGACACTAACCAGCCACTGCAGTGACAAGATTAGCGGCCCTTCCCACTTCATTCTCTACGTTTTGGGGCCTCTTAATGAAGAAGCTCCAAACTGACTCAAGCTCACAGCGTCTTGGTTGCCGATTGTCTCACTAGAGTTGTCTGTTCATTTTTAAAGGATGGTAGCCTAGAAAAACAGAAAATAATTTTCAGGTCTCGAGGAACCTTTACTAAAACCAACAGAGCTGGGATATCAAATGGGGAAGCCCCTTATATTGGTGGTCAGTATGAAGAATACAACCCTTTCCTTATGGTGGTCAGAATTCCACCCTTACATTGGTGGTCAGTAAGATTAATGCAATCATTACAATGGTGGTCAGACTTCCACCCTTACATTGTTGGTCAGTAAGAAGAATATAACCCTTCCAACGGTGGACAGAATCCCACCCTTAGATTGGTGGTCAGTAAGAAGAATATAACCCTTCCAACGGTGGACAGAATCCCACCCTTAGATTGGTGGTCAGTAAGAAGAATATAACCCTTCCAATGGTGGTTGCAATTCCACCCTTACATTGATAGTCAGTAAGAAGAATATAACCCTTCCAACGGTGGACAGAATCCCACCCTTACATTGGTGGTCAGTAAGAAGAATGTAACCATCACACTGGTGGTCAGAATTCCATCCTTATGTTGGTGGTCAGTAAGAAGAATGCAAACCTTCCAATGATGGTCAGAATTTCACCCTTACATTGGTGGTCAGTAACAAGAATGTAACCATTACAATGATGGTCAGACTTCCACCCTTTGATTGGTGGTTAGTGAGAAGAAGGTAATCCTTCCAACGGTGGACAGAATTCCACCCTTACATCGGTGGTCAGTAAGAAGAATGTAACCATTACAATGGTGGTCAGAATTCCACTCTTACATTGGTGGTCAGTAAGAAGAATGCAACCCTTCCAATCATGGTCAGATTTCCAACCTTACACTGGCAGTCAATAGGAAGAATGCAACCCTTCCAACGGTGGTTAAAATTCCACCCTTACATTGTTGGTCAGTAAGAAGAATACAACCATTACAATGGTGGTCAGAAATTCACCCTTACATTGGTGGTTAGTAAGAAGAATGCAATCCTTCCTGTGGTGGTCAGAATTCCACCCTTACATTGGTGGTCAGTAACAAGAATGTAACCATTACAATGGTGGTCAGACTTCCACCCTTTGATTGGTGGTTAGTGAGAAGAAGGTAATCCTTCCAACGGTGGTCAGAATTCCACTCTTACATTGGTGGTCAGTAATAAGAATGCAACCCTTCCATTGGTAGTCAGAGTTACACTCTTACTTTGGTAGTCAGTAGGAAGAATGTAACCCTTACATTGGTGGTCAGTAGCAAGAATGTAACCCTTACAATGGTGGTCCGAATTCCACCCTTACATTGGTGGTCAGTAACAAGAATGTAACCCTTCCAACGATGGTTACAATTCCCCCCTACATTGGTGGTCAGATAGAAGAATGCAGCCCTTCTAATGGTGGTCAGAATTCCACCCTTATATTGGTGGTCAGTAAGAAGGCAACCATTACAATGATGGTTAGAATTCCACCCTTACATTGGTCATCAGTAGGAAAAATGCAACTCTTTCAATGGTGGTCAGAATTCCACTATTTCATTGGTAGTAGTCTGTAAGAAGTATGAACCCTTACAATGGTGGTCAAAATTCCTCCCTTACATTGTCTGTCAGTAAAAAGAATGCAACCCTTTCAATGGTGGTCAAAATTCCACCCTTACATTGGTAGTCACTAAGAAGTTCGCAACCCTTTCAATGGTGGTCAAAATTCCTCCCTTACATTGTCCGTCAGTAAAAAGAATGCAACCCTTCCAATGGTGGTCAAAATTCCACCCTTACATTGGTAGTCACTAAGAAGATCTCAACCCTTTCAATGGTGGTCAAAATTCCACCCTTACATTGGTAGTCAGTAAGAAGAATGCAACCCTTCCAATGGTGGTCAGATGTCCACCTTTACAGACAGATAAAAAATAAGGGTGTTGGTTTTGCCAAGTAGAATTGGCCTAGCCAGCACCATTGGCCAATGCCGCCACCATCAGTTGAGGTCAATCATCCACAGCTCAGGGAACCCTGGAAACCTTGGGAGGAGCCCTGGTGGAAAATGTCTTCTCTACAATATGTATGGACTAACAGTTTAGGCCTCATGCACATGGGACATTTTGTTTCCTCCACTGGGTTTAGGAGCATCAAGCGTTTAGACATTCATTCTTTCTATTGGCCAGAAAAAAATGTGTAATTGCCATTGGAATGAGAAAAAGCTCAAGTGCTCAACGCATCTCACCATGTTTGCAAAACGCCGCTTTGGGCGCGTTTTTTGGGCTGCATTTCCCTCCTCTGGAGAAAGGGCATCTAGTGGAGGAAATAAAATGTTCCGTCTGCATTAGGACCTAAGGTAACAGCTGTGGAATGAATTTAATAATCGACTGGGAAGATTAGGATTTCACATTTATTTATTTTTTTAATTTATTTTTTTAGGGAGTGGAGATCAATGTCACGGGTCAAGGTCAGCCATGTTACGCCTGCAAGGAACGCTGTCCAGGTTTTCTGGCACACCGATGGAGGTGGGTAAAACAACTGGGACATGACATATGAAATAAAGTGTGGGTGCTTCCGCTAGACACTAGAGCACATACTGTATGTCAAACCCAAGGCCTGTGGGCCGAATCTGGCCCTCCAGGCCATTTCATGTGGCCCTCGCACCTTTCCTGCAGATGTGGCACCCCCCTCATCTCCGCTCCTACCTTGTCTCAGCAGTCAGCAGCAGAGAGGAGGAAAGAATTCCTCCACCAGATTCTGCCCTCCTCTGTGCAGCAGCAGAGAGCCTCATCTCTGCCCCCAATTCCCCCCCAACCCCTGGTCTCAGCAGTCGGCAGCAGAGAGGAGGACAGGACTCCTCCACCAGATCCTGCGCTCCTCCATGCAGTCGCAAAGAGGCTCCCCTCTGCTCCCAACTTCCCCCCTACCCCTGTTCTCAGCAGTCGTCAGCAGAGAGGAGGACAGGACTCCTCCACCAGATCCTGTGCTCCTCTCTGCAGCCGCAGAGAGGCTCATCATTGCCCCCAATTCTCCTCCCCACCCCTGGTCTCAGCAGTCATCAGCAGAGAGGAGGACAGGACTCCTCCACCAGATCCTGTGCTCCTCCATGCAGCTGCAGAGAGGCTCGCCTCTGCCCCCAACTTCCCCCCCACCCCTGTTCTCAGCAGTCGTCAGTAGAGAGGAGGAGAGGACTCCTCCAACAGATCCTCTGCTCCTCCATACAGCTGCAGAGAGGCTTGCCTCTGCCCCCAACTTCTCCCCAACCTCTGTTCTCAGCAGTCGGCAGTAGAGAGGAGGACAGGACTCCACCAGATCCTGTGCTCCTCTTTGCAGCCGCAGAGAGGCTCATCTTTGCCCCCAATTCCCCCCCCCCCCTCCCCTTGTCTCAGCAGTAAGCAGCAGAGAGGAGGACAGGACTCCTACAGATCCTGCGCCTCTCTGTGAAGCCACAGCACCACCTTGTCTCCGCCTCCCCTGGTCTCAACATTCAGCAGGCTCCGGCAACGGAATCCTGCCTTCCTTGGTTCCTCCTCCAGACCCTGAACTTTCTACTTCCCAGTTCCACCCCAGCAGTAACACAAGGTAAGAGGGGTGCATTGGGATGTAAGGGAGGGTGGGGGACTCTTGACTTCTGATGGTGGGGGGGGGGGGGGGTGTTTCCCTGGACATCTAGTTTTACTTTGAGGGCAACCATGATGATGATGCAGCCAGAAATACAAATTGAGCTTGACACCCCTGCACTAGAGGGAGCTCTCAGTAGCTCAGTGAAATCCCTATTCTTTTCTGTTGAGAGGTTTTGAGAAAAAGGGATCTTTTTCTCCTTACTAGAAGAGAAGTCAATGAAGAGATAAAATAACGAGATCATGGGTTTGATTCAGGTCAGTATCAGGGTCAAGGTTAAGGGTCATTCAAAAACCACTGTGGGTTCCCCTTTAAGGACAGGAACGTGGTATGGGGAGGCTTCCATATGGAGGGAATTTCTGTCCCGGTGACACCGATGGGCTAATCTCACATCTCGCTGTGTTATTTCTAGTTTGGCATTCCACAGCGTTCCTAAAATTACTCCCAGCTCACCAACTTTCCCCGAGCTCAGCAAATCTCACCAGGAGGACACATTGCTTATCAATGCAAACACTAGGCCTTAAAGGGACAAATACCCCTATACATTGTTTCATGTTAATTTGTTTCCTGGTTGGATATAGTTGGAAAAAATGTGTAAATCTTGGGTGACATTTTGTGTGAATCTTTTATTAAAACATTTAAAATTAGACCCTCTAAGGCAGCGGTCTACAAACTGCGGCCCTTTGCTAGACTTTCTTTGACCCTTGGGACAGTGTTCCTCCCACTGACACCAATGATGGGGCACTATTCCTCCCACTGATACCAATGATGGGGCACTATTCCTCCCACTGACACCAATGATGAGGCACTATTCCTCCCACTGACACCAATGATGGAGCACTATTCCTCCCACTGACACCAATGATGGGGCACTATTCCTCCCACTGATACCAATGATGGGGCACTATTCCTCCCACTGATACCAATGATGGGACACTATTCCTTCCACTGACACCAATGATGGGGCACTATTCCTCCCACTGACACCAATGATGGGACACTATTCCTCCCACTGACACCAATGATGGGACACTATTCCTCCCACTGACACCAATGATGGGGCACTATTCCTCCCACTGACACCAATGATGGGGCACTATTCCTCCCACTGATACCAATGATGGGGCACTATTCCTCCCACTGATACCAATGACGGGGCGCTATTCCTCCCACTGACACCAATGATGAGGCACTATTCCTCCCACTGACACCAATGATGGGGCACTATTCCTCCCACTGACACCAATGATGGGGCACTATTCCTCCCACTGATACCAATGATGGGACACTATTCCTCCCACTGACACCAATGATGGGGCACTATTCCTCCCACTGATACCAATGATGGGGCACTATTCCTCCCACTGATACCAATGATGGGGCACTATTCCTCCCACTGACACCAATGATGAGGCACTATTCCTCCCACTGACACCAATGATGGGGCACTATTCCTCCCACTGACACCAATGATGGGGCACTATTCCTCCCACTGATACCAATGATGGGGCACTATTCCTCCCACTGATACCAATGATGGGACACTATTCCTTCCACTGACACCAATGATGGGGCACTATTCCTCCCACTGATACCAATGATGGGGCACTATTCCTCCCACTGATACCAATGATGGGACACTATTCCTTCCACTGACACCAATGATGGGGCACTATTCCTCCCACTGACACCAATGATGAGGCACTATTCCTCCCACTGATACCAATGATGGGGCACTATTCCTCCCACTGATACCAATGATGTGGCACTATTCCTTCCACTGACACCAATGATGGGGCACTATTCCTCCCACTGACACCAATGATGGGGCACTATTCCTCCCACTGATACCAATGATGGGGCACTATTCCTCCCACTGACACCAATGATGGGGCACTATTCCTCCCACTGACACCAATGATGGGACACTATTTCTCCCACTGACACCAATGATGGGATACTATTCCTCCCACTGACGCCAATGATGGGGCACTATTCCTCCCACTGATACCAATGATGGGGCACTATTCCTCCCACTGACACTCTATTGAGAATGTTTGGAGATCCTTGCTCTAAGGCCTCCTTTACATGGGTGGCCAGGGAGCTGGAATAAATAGGTGTTTGACCTGCAGTTTTTTTACTGCCCGGAAATATTTATACACCAGGTTATGTTTGCCAGGCAATGAGCATTGCTAACCGCTGCCCTTTTAAGTGAATGCTTGCCCCACAGTTGCGGCACAGTATTTATTCTGTTTCAAATGCCACTTTATGCAATAAAATACCTCCTTAGACCCAGTCTGTATGGACAGTATGGTCACCTGCTGACTTGGCGCCATCCACAGGAGGGGAGGACAGAGGAGGATACCAAAATCCCATTGCAAACAAATTACAGTGGTCAAAAACCACCTCTAGATGGCAGCATACTACAGAAAAATTATAACCTTGAGCAGTTCAATACAACACAAAAGAATGAAATGACAGTGGGACAGAGCGGTATAAAAGCCATAAATGTGCCTGTAAGTTGATGTTGACCATGGCTGGTTGTTGAAGACCATTGGTGGTCACATGCGGTTTCTGTTTCAGGAAGATCTGCCAGCACTGTCAGTGCCATTGGGAGGAACATGGCAGTGCAGCGCCTCCGCAAGACCTGGAGCGTTCTCTGTGCCGGCTGGTTGGCGCAGAACGGTTCTCCTCAGGGGAAAGCAGCTCAGATACGGCTTCGGAGAAATACGCATGGGTACCACCTGGGCTAACGCCGGAGCAGGTACCGTCTTCAAACACTTTGATGATACCCACTTATGGTCATTGCTCTCTGTAAGACATGTAACTATGTTTTCCACGTTTTATTCCAGGTCCACCAGTATTTCAGGTGTCTACCAGAAGAAAAGATCCCCTATGTCCAGAGCCCAGGAGAGAGATACCGGCTGGGGCAACTCCTCCGCCAACTTCCCCCACATGACAGTGAGGTGAGGACAATGGCCAAGCCAAGGCTTGGGGCAACGCCCGGGATTCCTAATTTTATAGGCCTGCTTTGTTCTTTGAGTCTATACTTTATCCTTCTCTTCTTATCCTTTTCTCCGTCTCTTGGGCCCCCATTCACACATTTGTATTGGAATACGCTAAAATGCACGTGTCATCCAAGGCAATGTAATAAATAGAGCCTGTTCACATCTGTGAATGTCACAACATCATTGACCAAGTATGGTCATGTGGCCATATTAGGTCAATGATGTTACCATATTAGGTCATTGATGTCACGTGGCCATATTAAGTCAATAATGTCACCATATTAGGTCATTGATGTCATGTGGCTATATTAGGTCACTGATGTCACCATATAAGGTCATTGATGTCATGTGGCCATATTAGGTCACTAATGTCAACATATTAGGTCCTTGATGTCACCATATTAGGTCAATGATGTCACCATATTAGGTCATTTATATGATGTGGCCATATTAGGTCAATGATGTCACCATATTAGGTCATTGATGTCATGTGGCCATATTAGGTCACTGATGTCGCCATATTAGGTCATTGATGTCATGTGGCCATATTAGGTCATTGATGTCACCATATTAGGTCAATGATGTCAAGTGGCCGTATTAGGTCATTGATGTCACCATATTAGGTCAACGATGTCACCATATTAGGTCATTGATGTCATGTGGCCATATTAGGTTAATGATGTCACCATGTTAGGTCATTGATGTCATGTGGCTATATTAGGTCACTGATGTCACCATATAAGGTCAATGATGTCATGTGGCCATATTAGGTCAATGATGTCACCATATTCGGTCATTGATGTCATGTGGCCATATTAGGTCAATAATGTCACCATATTAGGTCATTGATGTCATGTGGCCATATTAGGTCAATGATGTCACCATATTAGGTCATTGATGTCATGTGGCCATATTAGGTCACTGATGTCACCATATTAGGTAATTGATGTCATGTCACCATATTAGGTCATTAATGTCATGTGGCCATATTAGGTCAACGATGTCACCATATTAGGTCAACGATGTCATGTGGCCATATCAGGTCAATGATGTCACCATATTAGGTCATTGATGTTATGTAGCCATATTAGGTCAATGATGTCACTATATTAGGTCACTGATGTCATGTTAGGTCAATGATGTCCCCATGTTAGGTCAAGATACCACCAGCATCTCTTCCCCATTTATTACGTATGGCTGAGTGGCAGGGAATTAAATCTGAGGTTTACACAACCCTGCCGCAGAGCCAAGCTGCTGACCTGACTTTTTCTACCACAGGTGAACCCCCCCCAGACTGTGATTGGACAATATAAGAGCATGTGAATGCAGCAGAGATCTAGATAAAATGGCAGTGCTGGTCCTTAAAACCACCAAAACGCACCTGTTAGCGCAATGCACTGCATCAGAGAAGTGTCATTGGGAGCTTAGTGCCGGTGTCAATGGGCCAAGGAGCAAATGCAGCATTGGACATCAGAATAAGACCGGGATTACACTGCTGCAGCAATGCATACCTTCGGATGCATATTCCTGCAATTCAAGAAATTGTGCATTAGTGCCCTACAGTGGCATTAATACCAAATGGCACCCCAATGTCGATGGACGTGTGTTGAAGCAACCATAACGGTCACGTAATTGTATGTGGAGCACAGGTCCCTTCGAGCACCCCTCTGCAAGTTGAGGCAATGCCTGCAGGGGGCGAAGGAAAGGCACAAGTGTCAGGATGGTGATGCTGTGAGCTGGAATATGGGGAGTGATGGTATCAGGTGAGCGGGGGTACAACTGGCAGTGCCAAGTCATGTTAAAGGTGGAGTCAGGTCCTAAGCCTGGTCTAGTGACAGCCAAACAGGAAGACACCAAGTCGTAATCAGGGACAGGCAAGGGTCAGTAACGAGCGGGCAGTGAGGTACAATTTAGAAGGTCAGTAACTCCAGGCTGAGGTCGGTAGCAGAGCTGGACAGCAAACATACAGTGTCTTGAAAAAGTATTCACACCCCTTGAAATTTTTCACATTTTCCCATGTTACAACCAAAAACGTAAATGTATTTTATTGGGATTTCATGTGATAGACCAACATAAAGTGGCTCAGTAATGGAATGGGAATGAGGATCGGGATCAGGAGCTCAGTGATGGAATCAGAACGTGGATCAGGAGCTCAGTAATGGAATCAGAGCGAGGATCAGGATCAGGAGCTCAGTGATGGAATGAGAATGAGGATCAGGAGCTCAGTAATGGAATCAGAGCGAGGATCAGGATCAGGAGCTCAGTAATGGAATGAGAATGAGGATCAGGAGCTCAGTAATGGAATGAGAATGAGGATCAGGAGCTCAGTAATGGAATGAGGATTAGGATCATGAGCTCAGTAATGGAATCAGAACAAGGATCAGGAGCTCAGTAATGGAATCAGAGCGAGGATCAGGATCAGGAGCTCAGTGATGGAATGAGAATGAGGATCAGGAGCTCAGTAATGGAATGAGAATGAGGATCAGGATCAGGAGCTCAGTAATGGAATGAGAACGAGGATCAGGAGCTCAGTAATGGAATGAGAATCAGGATCAGGATCAGGAGCTCAGTAATGGAATGAGAATGAGGATTAGGATCAGGAGCTCAGTAATGGAATCAGAACAAGGATCAGGAGCTCAGTAATGGAATCAGAATGAGTATCAGGATCATGAGCTCAGTAATGGAATGAGAATGAGGATCATGAGCTCAGTAATGGAATTAGAATGAGGATCAGGATCAGGAGCTCAGTAATGGAATGAGAATGAGGATCATGAGCTCAGTAATGGAATTAGAATGAGGATCAGGATCAGGAGCTCAGTAATGGAATGAGAACGAGGATCAGGATCAGGAGCTCAGTAATGGAATGAGAATGAGGATCAGGATCAGGAGCTCAGTAATGGAATGAGAATGAGGATCAGGATCAGGAGCTCAGTAATGGAATGAGAACGAGGATCAGGATCAGGAGCTCAGTAATGGAATGAGAATGAGGATCAGGATCAGGAGCTCAGTAATGGAATGAGAATGAGGATCAGGATCAGGAGCTCAGTAATGGAATGAGAATGAGGATTAGGATCAGGAGCTCAGTAATGGAATCAGAACAAGGATCAGGAGCTCAGTAATGGAATCAGAACCAGGATCAGGATCAGGAGCTCAGTAATGGAATCAGAATGAGTATCAGGATCATGAGCTCAGTAATGGAATTAGAATGAGGATCAGGATCAGGAGCTCAGTAATGGAATGAGAACGAGGATCAGGATCAGGAGCTCAGTAATGGGATGGGAATGAGGATCAGGAGCTCAGTGATGGAATCAGAACGAGGATCAGGATCAGGAGCTCAGTAATGGAATGAGAATAAGGATCAGGATCAGGAGCTCAGTAATGGAATTAGAATGAGGATCAGGAGCTCAGTAATGGAATGAGAACGAGGATCAGGATCAGGAGCTCAGTAATGGAATCAGAACAAGGATCAGGATCAGGAGCTCAGTAATGGAATCAGAACAAGGATCAGGATCAGGAGCTCAGTAATGGAATGAGAATGGGCATCAGGATCAGGAGCTCAGTAATGGAATCAGAACGAGGATCAGGATCAGGAGCTCAGTAATGGAATGAGAATGGGCATCAGGATCAGGAGCTCAGTAATGGAATCAGAACGAGGATCAGGATCAGGAGCTCAGTAATGCAATCAGAACGAGGATCAGGATCAGGAGCTCAGTCATAGAATTAGAACAGGTATCAGGATCAGGAGCTCAGTAATGGAATCAGAACGAGGATCAGGATCAGGAGCAAGACTGAAGACCTTTCAGCAAAGAGCTTGTGCAGAGATCAGGTTTAAATAGTACTCACGCCCGTGCTCATGCTCGCCCATGCGCGCAAAGACACATATGCAGTTCGATTTCTATGTCCACGAATCTGTGCACATCAATAGAATAATTTATCTCCTTCTATTTCCACCCATCTAGTAAATTTCTGTCCTTATCCCCCATCCTCTTCCTCCTGCTCGGGCTGAATGTCCTCTTCTTTAGTTTCCGTTCTCTATGTTCTCTATGTGGCAGACCCAGGGCTGCTGTTTGTTCTATGCTAGGCCCAGACCCGCTGTTAGTTGTATGCCGGTCCTGTCCCCAGGCCCGGTACTGCTGCTCTTTGCAGGGAGAGGAAGAGCAGGAGCTGCTGACGCTATTCAGCCAAAAACGGAAACTTGAGAACCTCGGGCGAGGAGCAGTCCGTCCCGTCCCCAGAAGCACCAATGGGACAGTGTGCAATAAGGTAAGAGCCTCACAAGCTCTCCCCCTATCATGAAATATTCTCCAAAATATTGTCCAGGGAACATGCTGCACACAGCAGCCTGCACTTTATAAATGAGTTCACACCACAGCCTGCATTTTAGGAATGAGTTCACAACACAGCCTGCATTTTAGGAATGGTTTCACACCGCAGCCTGCATTTTAGGAATGAGTTCACAACACAGCCTGCATTTTAGGAATGATTTCACACCACAGCCTGCATTTTAGGAATGGTTTCACAACACAGCCTGCATTTTAAGAATGAGTTCACACTGCAGCCTGCATTTTAGGAATGATTTCACACCGCAGCCTGCATTTTAGGAATGATTTCACACCACAGCCTGCATTTTAGGAGTGGTTTCACAACACAGCCTGCATTTTAAGAATGAGTTCACACCGCAGCCTGCATTTTAGGAATGGTTTCACACCGCAGCCTGCATTTTAGGAATGATTTCACACCACAGCCTGCATTTTAGGAGTGGTTTCACAACACAGCCTGCATTTTAAGAATGAGTTCACACTGCAGCCTGCATTTTAGGAATGATTTCACACCGCAGCCTGCATTTTAGGAATGATTTCACACCGCAGCCTGCATTTTAGGAGTGATTTCACACCGCAGCCTGCATTTTAGGAATGATTTCACACCGCAGCCTGCATTTTAGGAATGATTTCACACCGCAGCCTGCATTTTAGGAGTGATTTCACACCGCAGCCTGCATTTTAGGAGTGATTTCACACCGCAGCCTGCATTTTAGGAATGGTTTCACACCACAGCCTGCATTTTAGGAATGGTTTCACACCGCAGCCTGCATTTTAGGAATGATTTCACACCACAGCCTGCATTTTAGGAATGGTTTCACACCACAGCCTGCATTTTAGGAATGGTTTCACAACACAGCCTGCATTTTAGGAAAGATTTCACACCGCAGCCTGCATTTAAGGAAAGATTTCACACCGCAGCCTGCATTTTAGGAGTGATTTCACACCGCAGCCTGCATTTTAGGAATGGTTTCACACCACAGCCTGCATTTTAGGAGTGATTTCACACCGCAGCCTGCATTTAAGGAAAGATTTCACAACACAGCCTGCATTTTAGGAGTGATTTCACACCGCAGCCTGCATTTTAGGAGTGATTTCACACCGCAGCCTGCATTTTAGGAATGGTTTCACACCACAGCCTGCATTTTAGGAATGGTTTCACACCGCAGCCTGCATTTTAGGAATGGTTTCACACCGCAGCCTGCATTTTAGGAATGAGTTCACAAAACAGCCTGCATTTTAGGAGTGATTTCAGAACAAAGCCTACATTTTAGGAATGATTTCACACCGCAGCCTGCATTTTAAGAATGGTTTCACACCGCAGCCTGCATTTTAGGAAAGATTTCACACCGCAGCCTGCATTTAAGGAAAGATTTCACAACGCAGCCTGCATTTTAGGAAAGATTTCACACCGCAGCCTGCATTTAAGGAAAGATTTCACAACACAGCCTGCATTTAAGGAAAGATTTCACAACACAGCCTGCATTTAAGGAAAGATTTCACAACACAGCCTGCATTTTAGGAATGGTTTCACAATACAGCCTGCATTTTAGGAATAATTTCAAACTTTAGCCTACATTTTCTGAATGATTTCACAAAACACCCAGCATTTTAAGACTGATTTCACAACACAGCCTGCACATTATAAATGATTTCACACCACAGCCTGCATTCTACGAATGAGAAATGGAGACAGCAATGGCAGCCACTAGATTTTTTTTCTATAACAGATTTACTAAAAAAGTTAGCAAAATGTCCAACCTCTACCTATAGCAAAAGTGTTGATGATCTCTACAGTCATGCATTATTTGTATCATGTCACAAGATGGCACTGTAGTAAAGTAAATTTTTTAAATTATAATAGAAAATAATACATAAAGATACATAAGAAAGTATACAACCGCTCACTTACCTGAGCTGAGCCAGCAAACGTAATGATGTCCCCGCCTGTGCTCCGCACTTACGCGTTACGTCCCTGGGTGGGGACTAGCACTACTTTCAAAAGGGTTCACATAGAAGCCTGGAAACTAGCATTTTCAGAAACTGAGACAGCAATGACAGCCACTATATTTTTTCTATAAAAGATTCAGCAAGTTCGCAAATTTTCAACTTCTACCTATAGCAAAAAAGTGTTGAGAATCTCTACAGTCATACATTATTTGTATCATACATAAGAAAGTATTACAACCGCCACTCACTCACCTGAGCCGAGCCAGCAAATGTAACGATGTCACCGCCTGTGCTCCGCACTTATGCGTTACGTCCCTGGTTGGGGACTTTTTCCCCAACAATTCTTTTTTTCAGATCCTCAGAGAGTTCTTTGCCATGAGGTGCCATGTTGAACTTCAAGTGACCAGTATGAGAGAGTGAGAGCGATAACACCAAATGTAACACACCTGAGACCTTGTAACACTAACGAGTCACATGACACCGGGGAGGGAAAATGGCTAATTGGGCCCAATTTGTACATTGTCACTTAGGGGTGTACTCACTTTTGTTGCCAGCGGTTTAGACATTAATGGCTGTGTGTTAAGTTATTTTTGAGGGGACAGCAAATTTACACTGTTATACAAGCTGTACACTCACTACTTTACATTGTAGCAAAGTGTCATTTCTTCAGTGTTGTCACATGAAAAGATAGAATAAAATATTTACAAAAATGTGAGGGGTGTACTTACTTTTGTGAGATACTGTGTATATATTTATTATAGAATATTAGTGTTAATAGAAGCCCCTTATTATCATTCTACAGTGTGGCCATCAGATCAGCGGTGGTGATGTGGCGGTATTTGCATCCAGGGCGGGCCTAGGCGCCTGCTGGCACCCTCAGTGTTTCACCTGCACCCGCTGCTCGGAGCTCCTGTGTGACCTCATCTACTTCTATCAGAAGGGACAAGTGTACTGCGGTCGCCACCATGCTGAACTTCAGCGGCCGCGCTGCTCGGCGTGCGATGAGGTGAGTGTGAGCAGAAGACAGTAAGTACTTCCTTTATTGTATATCTTTAGCCATGCAGTGCAGCTTGCCAGCCTGTGCTCAGTAGTGAGTAAGTAGCAGTAGTAGTCATTTTTAGTGCTTATTTGCTAATGTTAGGTTCTTTATATTATATAGCGCCAACAGATTGCGTAACGCTTTACAACATGAGGGCAGACAGCACAGTTACAATACCATTTTAGAATCAAAAAAGGTGTGCTTTCTAGATGAACTTTGCAGAGAGTGGTTATAAGAACAAGAGACGTTAATTCCTGGTATTTTGGAACACCTTTTCAGTGTGACCGTGACCCAGACTCCCGCTGTAGAACATGGAGACATAACAGTTTCTCTACATTGTACAACAAGCCATTCCAAGGACCCATATGCAAAAAACTTGGAGCACCACTCAAAGTGCTTAGTGCTGCAAAGCCTCCCCCTGTAGCCTAAAGCACAAAGCAAATGTAACAATGTCATCGCCAGGCCAGCAGAAGCAAATCAAAAGACTGAAGGTGGAAACGCCAAACACCGAAGCCTAGCCGTTGTATAGAATAGAGAAGATACGACTTCAGCCTAAGCTCCTCCTGACTACACTCCTCTGACATGTTTCGCCCCACCCATGGGGCTTAATTATAGAGATCTCTATGATTAAGCCCTACGGGTGGGGCGAAACTTGTCAGAAAGCCACTCCAAGGAGACAGACATGTTTCCTATCTGCACAAACAAGACTTTTATTAAAAAGATAGAAAAAATGTTGTCTCCTTGGAGTGGCTTTCTGACATGTTTCGCCCCACCCATGGGGCTTAATTATAGAGATTTCTACGATTAAGCTCCATGGGTGGGTCAAAACTTGTCAAAAAGCCACTCCAAGGAGATAGACGTGTTTCCTATCTGCACAAGTAAGACATTTCAAAAAGATAGGAGTGGCTTTCTGACATGTTTCACCCCACCCATGGGGCTTATTCATAGAGATCTTTATGATTAAGCACCATAGGTTTGGCGAAACATGTCAGGGGAGTGTAGTCAGGAAGAGCTTAGGCTAAAGCCGTATATCTTCACCATTCTGTACAATAGCTAGGCTCTGGTGTGTGATGAAACATCACACACCAGAAACCCTGACATGTTTCGCCCAACCTATGGTGCTTAATCATCACCTTCTGTTCTGATTCTGCTAGCCTGAGTTAGCTAGTTTGGGCCTGTTATGTGATTTGGACTCCAGGAAACAATTTTAAAAGTTTAGAAGGATACAGATCAATTTCTATTGCTCATTACATGTGAGTGATGAGTTTTAGGCTCCGTTTCCACTAGTGTGACTTGTCATGCGACTTTGGACACACAAAGTCGCATGACAAGTCACAGCCCATTGATTTCAATGGCACCCATTCCCATCTATGTGACTTTAAAAATCAGCAACCTTGAAAAGGTATCTGCACTACTTTGATGCAACTTTTGATGCAACTTTTTGATCCAGAGAGTGTAACGTTGGATTAAAGCTGCACTAAAAGTCACACTCTGACCTAGTGGCTACGTTTCCACTAGTGTGACTCTTAAGTTGTGCGATTTAGAGTGCAACTGAGTGCAGCTTTGATCCAACTTTACACTCTCTGGATCAAAGTCGCATCAAAGTCGCATCAAAGTAGTGCAGGCACCTTTTCATTGTCGCATAGATGGGAACGGGTGCCATTGAAATCAATGGGCTGTGACTTGTCATGCAACTTTGTCCAAAGTCGCATGACAAATCGCACTAGTGAAAACAGAGGCTAAAACTCATTACTCACATGTAATGAGCAATAGAAATGGATCTGTATCCTTCTAAGCTTTCAAAAATTTTCCTTTTTACCTTATTTCTTCTATATATTGTGCCGGTCACATGACCCTCTCTCTCACCCCTGCCTTTCTCTCTCCCCCCGCCTCTTCCTCCCTCCTCTCTCTCTCTCTCTCTCTCTCCCCTTCTCTCCCCCTTCTCCCTCTCTCCCCCTCCAACCTCGCTCTCCCCCCACCCTCTTTTCTCCTCTCTTTCTCCCCCTCTCCCCCCTCCTCTTTCCCCCATCTTCCCCCCTCCTCTCTCTCTCCCCCCTCCCCTCTCTTTCCCCCATCTTCCCCCCTCCTCTCTCTCTCCCCCCCCCTCTCCCCTCCCCCTCTCTCCCTCTCTCTCCCCTCTCTCTCCTCCCCCCTCCCTCTCCCCCTCCCCCCCTCTCTCTCCCCCTCCCCCCCCCTCTCTCTCCCCCTCCCCCCCTCCCCCTCTCTCTCCCCCTCTCCCCCCCCCTCTCTCCCCCTCTCCCTCCCCCTCTCCCCCCCCTCTCTCCCCCTCCCCCCCTCCCCCTCCCCCTCTCCCCCCCCCCTCTCTCCCCCTCTCCCCCCCTCTCTCTCCCCCTCTCTCTCCCCCCTCTCTCTCCCCCCTCCCTCTCCCCCCTCCCTCCCCCTCTCTCTCTCTCCCCCCTCCCCCCTCTCTCCCCCCCTCTCTCTCCCCCCTCCCTCCCCCTCTCTCTCTCCCCCTCTCTCTCTCCCCCCCTCCCCCCTCTCTCTCTCTCCCCCCCTCCCCCCTCTCTCTCTCTCCCCCCCTCCCCCCTCTCTCTCTCCCCCCCTCCCCCTCTCTCTCCCCCCTCCCCCTCTCTCTCTCCCCCTCTCTCTTCCCCCCTCTCTCTCCCCCCCTCCCCCTCTCTCTTCCCCCTCTCTCTCCCCCTCCCCCCTCCCCCTCTCTCTCCCCCTCCCCCTCTCTCCCCCTCCCCCTCTCTCTCCCTCCCCCCCTCCCTCTCTCCCCCCTCCCCCTCCTCTCTCTCTCCCCTCCCCCCTCTCTCCCCCCTCTCTCTCCCCCTGCCCCCTCTCTCCCCCCTCTCTCTCTCCCCCCTCTCTCTCTCCCCCCTCCCCCCTCTCTCTCTCCCCCCTCTCTCTCTCCCCCCTCCCCCCTGCCCCCTCTCTCTCTCCTCCCCCCTCTCTCTCTCTCCCACCCCCCTCTTCCCCGAGAAGCTGTTAGCCTAAACAAGGCTATGAAGACAGGAGATCATGTTCTGTGAAGGATAGGAGGGATGGGGGTGGGGCTGGGCAGGTCTAGGCATGCCTGTCTAAAAAAAAGACAGACAACCTTTTCAGGAAGTAAAAGACAGATTAGCAAATTCAGATAAAGGGAGATAGCGTTGTCGATGAAGAACAGGAAGAAGCTGTTTGTCCAGATTAGATAAGACTTTCTAAGCCAGACAAGCAGCTAGCCAGAAAACGAATAACATCAATAGATAAAGATTTTTGACATACTATTAATAGGAAAAACTTTTGACTGGAGTTTCCCTTTAACGTCTCTTGTAAAAGCTGATTGTCTGCTTTTTAATTTTTACGATTACTTTGTAACTTTTTTTTTCTTGTAAATAAACTTGGAGTTGAGCTTTATTTTCTGGTATACAGCCCATAAATGGCTTTTTCCTTTTTCAGGTGATCTTCTCGGGGGAGTGCACCCAGGCTGAGGGCTACCACTGGCACACTCGACACTTTTGCTGTTTTGAGTGTGAATGCACCCTGGTAGGACAGCGTTACATAATGAAAGAGCGGAGACCTTACTGCTGCCCGTGCTACGAGCGGCTGTTCTCGCAGTACTGCGACAGCTGCGGGGAAAGCATCTGTAAGTACAGGCTGCTTAACATCCAAGCAATGAGATCAGTAGCTGTTTCTGACATTATTAAACCAAAGAAATGCAGAAATGAGCACCAAAAAAAAAAAGAGTTTAAGATAATTTTCATTGCAGGTAAATAAGTCGTATAAAAATAATCAACGTGTTTCGGGGGCAACATCACTCCCAGTTCATCAAGGGCTCAACACAGGATTAAACCTGGGTGTACTCAGAGAAACAAAATTAGTATTAAAGCCTCCTCATGGAGTAACTATGTAACAGTTGCTGAGCAGCAATGGACTCCATTGCCATGTTGAGCCCTGATGAAGAAGTGGTGTTGCCCCCGAAACACGCTGGGAAAATGTGTTTGGTATAGAACTTATTTACCAACACTTAATTATCTTCGTTTAAAAAAAATGGGCATTGCATTTTGCAACCATTCATGATGCAGGTCCCTTGACCCAAAGGAAAAGTCAGTGGGCCGACGCGTTTCGGAGACAAAACTACTCCTCCCTCAGGAGACTACGTGGATGGACAGTGATCTATATTAGAACCAGTATTAAGCGCTCATCCTGGAGTGACAATGTAACAGTTTCTGAGCAGCAATGGAGCCTCCTGAGCCCATCCAAGTGTTATCCTGTGTTGAGCCCTGATGAAGGGGGAGTGGTGTTGCCCCTGAAACGCATAGGCTGTTTTTGGATGACTTGAGTCAGTGTATCAATATAAACAATGGTTTTAGCATTTATGAAACATATGCAATGAAGGCCCCTTAAAGGAAAGGGAGCCATGTTGGCTGGCAAAAGGTAGCAAATTAGCATTTTCCACTCCCCTTGGGCAGCCTATGCCCCCAAAGATTGGCCAGAGCCAGAATATGGGAGGAGAAGTAGAAACAGGTCAAAGTATATGAGGGGTGGGAACCACTGACCTGACCGGCAATTTTAAAAATGCCCACCTGCCCTCAATTCGAAAAACAAAGAATAGAATAAAATGGAATAGAAAACAAAGGAATAGGATAGAAAATCAAAGAATGGAATAAAACAGAACAGAATGGAAAATAAAAGAATAGAATAGAAAATCAAGGAATAGTATATAAAATAATAGAATAGACTAGAAAAGTAAAGAAAATAATAAAATAGAAAATAAAATAATAGAAAAGAAAAGAAAAGAATAGAGAAAAACAGAAAATAATAAAATTTAATAAATTATGGAAGAATAGAATATAAAATAATAGAACAGACTAAAAGAATAGAGTACAATAGAAAATAAAATAATAGAATATAATATAAATCAAGGAAAAGTATATGAAAGAATAGACTAGAAATAGAATAGAAAAGTATAGAAAATAATAAAATAGAAAATAAAAGAAAAGAATAGAGTAAAACAGAAAACAATACTGTAAAATATAATTTAAAAAAATAGAATATAAAATAATAGAATAGACTAAACAAAAGGAATACAATAGAAAATAAAATAATAGAATAAAATAAAAATAAAGAAATAGAATATAAAAGAATAGAATAGACTAGAAAAGAATAAAAAAAATAGAAAATAAAATTAAATCATAGATTAGAAATAAACAGAGTAAAACAGAATAAAATATATAAAAAAAATAAATGAATAGAATAAATTAGAAATAAATAGGAGTAAAACAGAACAGAATAAAAGATAATAAAAAATAAAAGTACAGAATAGACTAAAAAAGAATAGAATAAAACATAAGATAAAAAAAATAGAATATAAAAGAATAGAGTAAAATAGAACAGAATAAAATTGAAAACAAAAGAATGAAATAAAACCGAATACAAAATAGGGGAATAGAATAGAATAAAAAAGAATATAAAAAAATAATTGAATGAAATAGAATATAACCGTCTTCTGAAATTTGAATAGAACAGATTAGAATAGAAAATAGAGCAGAAAAAAACAATAGAATAGAATAAAAGAGAAAGAATATAACCATCTTCCAAAATTCAAATTTTCGAAAAAGAGTAAATTTGAATTGGAAAAGAATAGAAAAGAAGAGAATACAATAGAATAGAAAAAAAACTACAGAATAGAATAGAACAGAATATAACCGCCTTCTAAAATTCAAATAGACTAAATTTGAATGCCAATTCGAAGTCGAATGCCGATTCAAATTAAATTTAATTCGATGAAATTTGGAAAATTTGAACGGAATTTGAAAACGAATAAACTAAATGGATTTGGAAAACGAATTAATAGAATTTACCCAAACTAAATTATTTAAATAAAAAATCAAAATGAAACAAAACTCCTTTTTTCGTTCTGCACACATCTAGTGTTATATGGTCCATCCCAACTCCCATAACTGGTACTTTTGCTGGACAGCTTAGCCTGGTACAGGAAGAGGTATGATAATGGACCAACTGGCCAGAACAACAGGTTGACTGCTCTTACTGTAAAGAACCCTTTCCTAACCCAAAGATTACTTCTGCTATGCATTTTAGTTATAAAGTGACTTCTCAGCAATAATTCTAGCACTGCTCTTACCTTTAGGTGTGGATGAAGGTCAGTTATCGCATGGAGCACAGCACTGGCACGCGTCGGATCGCTGCTTTTGCTGCGGAAGGTGTGGAAATTCCCTTCTCGGTAAACCCTTCCTACCACGCCACGGCCAGATTTATTGCTCCCGGGCCTGCAGCCTGCCGCGTGCAAGCAGCGAACGTTCCATTAGCCCCACGCAGTCAGAGGTTTCTCCACGTAAAGAGACAAGGGATATTGGCACTTCTACAAACATCGACCCAGAAGGGGATAGCTTCGGGGAAAGAAGAATGGGAGGAGGAAGAAGGTCCATATCCATGATTGATCAGTCTCGGACACCACAGACAGGTCAATCACGTTTGCCACCTGTGAGGTCCATTCATTCTAGTCTCAGGGGACCTCCATCTCATTTCACCCGCGAATCGTCCCAGAGACGTTCTCTACCGGACCTTCGAAGTCAAAACCGGACAGGTCCCCGGGTCACTTTCAGTATACCTCTCAGTACTGAACTCAAAGAACCTATAAGGTTCACCTACCCAACATTCACTTCCTCATCCTCCTCCTCCTCTTCAGACGAGGATGATGAAGGGTACTTCTTAGGAGAACCCATCCCTTTACCTGCTTTCATGAGGCCTCCAGGATACCAAGTACCTCCAGTTCAAGCTCCATCACCAAAGAAGAAGGACAAGAACTGCAACCTCTCCTGACCCCAAAAAACAAGGAGCCCATCAACGGTCATCTAAATACATAATTCATAGGTCCCATCACTAAAGAAGGACAAGAACTGCAACCTGTCCTGACCCAAAAAAACAAGGAGCCCATCAACTGTCATCTCAATATATAATTCATAGGTCCCATCACCAAAGAAGGGCAAGAACTGTCACCTATCCTGACCCCCCAAAAAAAAACAAGAAGCCCATCAACAGTCACCTCAATACATAATTCAGAGGTCTCATCACCAAAGAAGGACAAGAACTGCAACCCGTCCTGACCCGAAAAACAAGAAGCCCATCAACAGTCACCTCAATACATAATTCAGAGGTCCCATCATCAAAGAAGAAGGATAGGAACTGCCACCTGTCCTGACCCCTAAAAACAAGGAGCCCATCAAATGTCATCTCAATACATAATTCTTAGGTCCCATCATTAAAGAAAGACGAAAACTGCAACCTTTCCTGACCCCGAAAAAGGAGCACATCAACTGTCATCTCAATAGATAATTCAGAGGTCTCATCACCAAAGAAGGACAAGAACTGCAACCCGTCCTGACCCGAAAAACAAGGAGCCCATCAACTGTCATCTCAATATGTAATTCATAGGTCCCATCACCAAAGAAGGGCTAGAACTGCCGCCTGTCCCGACCCCAAAAAAACAAGGAGCCCATCAAATGTCATCTCAATACATAATTCTTAGGTCCCATCATTAAAGAAAGACGAAAACTGCCACCTGTCCTGACCCAAAAAACAAGAAGCCCATCAACTGTCATCTCAATACAAAATTCATAGGTCCCATCACCAAAGAAAGACAAGAACTTCAACCTGTCCTGAACCCCAAAAACAAGGAGCCCATCAACAGTCATCTCAATACATAATTTATAGGTCCCATTACCAAAGTAGGACAAGAACTGTCACCTGTCCTAATCCCGAAAAACAAGGAGCCCATCAACTGTCATCTCAATAGATAATTCATAGGTCCCATCACCAAAGAAGGACAAGAACTGTCACCTGTCCTGACCCCGAAAAACAAGGAGCCCATCAACTGTCATCTCTAGATAATTCATAGGTCTCATCACCAAAGAAGGATAGGAGCTGCCACCTGTCCTGACCCCAAAAAACAAGGAGCCCATCAACTGTCATCTCATTATATAATTTATAGGGTCTGTCCAGCCAAAACATTGGTGAAGGATTAGAACTTCTGAAGGGTTTTTACCAAAATCTGGGGCTCCGAGGTTTTTCCTCACCTCCTGTTCTGATGACCTGTTACAAAATGTGAGTTTTGCCGCGTTGTGCAGCGTTTTTTGCATTTTTTAGCAAAACTTTACTCTCACAAAATCCTGAGGCTCCAAATGGCTTATAAATTCCGGATAGCCGCTTTTTGCCACGTTGTTGTTCAGCATGCGGTTTCCCCACCACTCCTATGTGAACCCCGGCTTGTTATAGTGATTTCTCTGCATGACGGGTTCCAGCTCCAGTTCTGTAACCTGTCCTGACCATAACCCTTTGTTCATAAACAAAGCCATGTAATCACCTCCAGGACAAACTGTATCCCCAGGAAAGAGAGAAAGAGAGAAAGAGAGAGAGAAAGAGAGAGAGAGAGAGAAAGAGAGAAAGAAAAAAAGAGAGAAAGAAAGAGAGAAAGAAAGAAAGAAAGAAAGGAAATGAAGAAAGAGAGAAAGAGAGAAAGAGAGAAAGAGAGAAAGAGAGAAAGAAAGAAAGAGAGAAAGAAAGAGAGAAAGAAAGAAAGAAAGAAAGGAAATGAAGAAAGAGAGAAAGAGAGAAAGAGAGAAAGAGAGAAAGAGAGAAAGAGAGAAAGAAAGAAAGAAAGAAAGAAAGAAAGAAAGAAAGAAAGAGAAAAGAAAGAAAGAAAGAAAGAAAGGAAAGAAAGAAAAGAAAAAAAAAGTGCTGTAACCTGTCCTGACCATAACCCTTTGTTCATAAACAAAGCCATGTAATCACCTCCAGGACAAACTGTATCCCCAGGAAAGAGAGAAAGAGAGAAAGAGAGAGAGAAAGAGAGAGAGAGAGAGAAAGAGAGAAAGAAAAAAAGAGAGAAAGAAAGAGAGAAAGAAAGAAAGAAAGAAAGGAAATGAAGAAAGAGAGAAAGAGAGAAAGAGAGAAAGAGAGAAAGAGAGAAAGAAAGAAAGAGAGAAAGAAAGAGAGAAAGAAAGAAAGAAAGAAAGGAAATGAAGAAAGAGAGAAAGAGAGAAAGAGAGAAAGAGAGAAAGAGAGAAAGAGAGAAAGAAAGAAAGAAAGAAAGAAAGAAAGAAAGAAAGAAAGAGAAAAGAAAGAAAGAAAGAAAGAAAGGAAAGAAAGAAAAGAAAAAAAAAGTGCTGTAACCTGTCCTGACCATAACCCTTTGTTTATAAACAAAGCCATGTGATCACCTCCATGACACCCTGTATCCCCAGCTCTGAAAGAAAGAAAGAAGCTGTAACCTGCCCTGACCATAACCCTTTGTTTATAAACCCCATGATGAAATGAAAAAGAAAAAGAAAGAGCTGTAACTTGTCCTGACCAAAACCCTTTGCTTTATAAACAAAGCCATGTGATTACCTCCAGGACACCCTGTATCCCCAGCTCTGACCCCATGACGAAAGAAAGAAAGAAAAAAAAAGAAAAAGAAAGAAAGAAAGAAAGAAAAAGTGCTGTAACCTGTCCTGACCATAACCCTTTGTTTATAAACAAAGCCACATGTTCTCCTCCAGGACACCCTGTATCCGAAGCTCTGACCCCATGATGAAAGAAAGAAAAAGTGCTGTAACCTGTCCTGACCATAACCCTTTGTTTATAAACAAAGCCACATGTTCTCCTCCAGGACAAACTATATCGGAAGGAAGGAAGGAAGGAAAGAAAGAAAGCTGTAACCTGTCCTGACCATACCCCTTTGTTTATAAACAAAGCCATGTAATCACCTCCAGTACACCCTGTATCCCCAGCTCTGAAACTCCATTCACACTAGAGCGACTTGTCAGCCTGACAAGTCACGGTCCATCGACTGCTACAGGACCCGTTCTAATAGGAGCAACACAAGTCTCTCCGACTTAGAAAAAGGGTCCTGTACTACTTTGGGGGCGACCCCGGGGCGACTTGCATAGACATTCATTATATGAAGTCCGTACAAGTCGCGCCAAAGTCGTACAGAGTCGTGCTGCTGCAGTGTGAATGGGCTCTGACAGACAGAAAGAAAATAAAAAAAGTGCTGTAACCGGTCCTGACCATAACCCTTTGTTTATAAACAAAGCCATGTGATCACCTCCAGGACACCCTGTATCCCCAGCTCTGACTCCATGGCGAAGGAAGAAAAGAAAGAAAGAAAGAAAGAAAGAAAGAAAGAAAGAAAGAAAGAAAGAAAGAAAGAAAGAAAGAAAGAAAGAAAGAAAGAAAGAAAGAAAGAAAGAAAGAAAGAAAGAAAGAAAGAAAGAAAGAAAGAAAGAAAGAAAGAAAGAAAGAAAGAAAGAAAGAAAGAAAGAAAGAAAGAAGCTGTAACCTGCCCTGACCATAACCCTTTGTTTATAAACCCCATGATGAAATGAAAAAGAAAGAAAGAAGAAAGAAAGAGCTGTAACCTGTCCTGACCAAAACCCTTTGCTTATAAACAAAGCCATGTGATCACCTCCAGGACACCCTGTATCCCCAGCTCAGACCCAAAGATGAAAGAAAAAAAGAAAAGAAAGAGAAAATAGAGAAAAGTGCTGCAGGTTGTCATGACCCTAAGTCTCCATTCACACTAGTATGACTTGTCAGCCTGACAAGTCACGGTCCGTCGCGGCCCGTTGTGTGGTACGGGAACCGTTCTAATAGGAGCGACACAAGTCGCTCCGACTTAGAAAAAGGTTCCTGTACTACTTCGGAGCGACCTGCATAGACATTCATTCTGTGGAGTCCGTGCAAGTCGCGCCGAAGTCGCGCTGCACGCGACTTCACAGGTCGCCCCCGAAGTCGTGCCGCTTCACACTACCGCGACGCTACTTCCCGGGGGCGACCTCCGAGATCGCGGTGCGAGCAGCGCGCCGCGACCTCGGAGCGGCCGCCACGGACTTCATAACATTGAAGTCTATGGCGGTCGCCTCCTGGTCGCCCCAAAGAAGCTCCGGACCCTTTTTCTAAGTCGGAGTGACTTGTGTCGCTCCTATTAGAACGGGTCCGCAGCTTCACTATGGGAGGCGACCTGCGGCGACCTGTGAGGCGACCAGGTCGCCTTAGTGTGAACAAGGGCATAGTGTGAATGCGGTCTCTTTGTTTATAAACAGTCATGTGATCGCCATTTCAATGCTGACATTGTAGCTACATGGCTTTGTTTATCAACAAACATGTATTATCTTTATTTCAGTCTACAGCATGAGTGCCGGTGTTCCGTGAAAAATCCATACCCGTGAGAAAACCATACCCTCGTCACTTCCGGTTCCGCTACGGAGGGTATGGATTTCTCACGGTAGTTAAACTTGCGGCGCTTACATTAAAACAGCTCATCTGAAACGTAAATCATCTCCGCTCTTCGCCCTGTCACTGCCCTCATCTCCGGTAATAAATATAAAAGCGGATCACGGAGCCACGATCGCCGTCACATTTACATCACATACACCCGCCACCGCTTTTATATTTATTACCGGAGATGAGGGCAGTGACAGGGCGAAGAGTGGAGATGATTTACGTTTCAGATGAGCTGTTTTAATGTAAGCGCCGCAAGTTTTACATTAGAGACAGTGCCGTGAGAATTTCATGCCCACCGAGCATGCGCACTTGTCTAATTCTTTAATGTTCAATCACGTATCCGGGGCTCTGAGCATGCGCACTGCTGCGCTGCTCAGCTGTTTCAGCCCGGAAGTGACGAGGGTATGGTTTCTCCACGGGGTATGGTTTTTTAACGTTACACCGGTTCACATAGGAGCGACGCTACTTTCAGGGGCGACCTCCGAGATCGCAGTGCGAGCAGCGCGCCGCGACCTCGGAGCGGCCGCCACGGACTTCATAACATTGAAGTCTATGGCGGTCGCCTCCTGGTCGCCCCAAAGAACCTCCGGACCCTTTTTCTAGGTTGGAGCGACTTGTGTCGCTCCTATTAGAACGGGTCCGCAGCTTTCCTATGGGAGGTGACCTGCGGCGACCTGTGAGGCGGTGCGGTGCGAGCAGCGCGCCGCGACCTCGGAGCGGCCGCCACGGACTTCATAACATTGAAGTCTATGGCGGTCGCCTCCTGTTCGCCCCAAAGAAGCTCCGGACCCTTTTTCTAGGTCGGAGCGACTTGTGTCGCTCCTATTAGAACGGGTCCGCAGCTTTCCTATGGGAGGTGACCTGCGGCGACCTGTGAGGCGACCAGGTCGCCTCACAGGTTGCCCTAGTGTGAACCGGGGCTGAGATATCAGGGGTCAGAGGTGACATGGGGTATGACAGCCGCTGCCCTGTCCAGTACCTGTCCTGGCACAGCGCACACTCAGGAGCTGGGTGACTGTGTAGAATATGGAAGGAGGAAAGCTTTTTAAACCTGGCAGCTCGAGTTGCAATCTGATCGCACACAAAAACGACATACTATGGGGGGGCCTTGCACCCCACAGAGATTGTACAATCAAACCCCAACATAGGTGGTCCGTTTTAGGAAGACAAGGCAATAGTACTTGGAGCAGGAAGGAGATGCTGCTGCTTGAGTCTTCGAGAATATCGGTGATCAGCTTTAACGTGGACTTATTTACCGGATACTGAAACTCTAAAGCAAAACCCATCAGGGGTCCTTTTTTTTTTTAGGTCAAAATGCCTTTGAAGCACGAGGGTGTATGTTTACCATTTCATCTGTGTGAAGCTGAGCCGGTGTGATTTTGCACTATGACAAAGTGTGATACTGATACATTTTTTATTGTTTATTAAAAAAATTTACTTTTTAAAAAAAAAATACATTGTTGTTTCTTCGTTATAAAAAAAAAAAAAAACCCACCACCACTCTCCATATACAGTGAAGCATATTATCTGACATTTTGGGGTCGCGAAGGATCTCAAGGTCAAAAAATTTTGGGAAAGGGGTCCATTGAGGTCCATCGTGGCCCCCGAATTATACTTCTTTTCATGTAACTTTTGCATTACGACATTACGATGTTTTGAAAGTTTTCACGTCATGCTTTCATGCATTAAGGCTCCATTCACACTTGTGCGGCTTGTCGTGCGACTTTGGACACAAAGTCGCAGTCTATTGTTTTTAACCACTTAAGCCTCGGAAGATTTTACCCCCCCTTCCTGACCAGGAGGTTTTTTGCGTGACTTTTTTGCGTGATTTCTTACTGCGTGACTTTAATGGACAATTGCGCGGTCGTGCGATGCTGTACCCAAATTAAATTGATGTCCTTCTTTTCCCCACAAACAGAGCTTTATTTTGGTGGTATTTGATCGCCTGTGCGATTTTTACTTTTTGCGCTATAAACAAAAAAATAGCAACAATTTGGAAAAAAATAACAAATTTTTCACATTTTTTTTATCTGAAATTCCCCCCCCAAAAAATGTAAAAATCTAAATGTTTTAACATTTTTGGCCAATTTGTTTTCTGCTACATATTTTTGGTGAAAAAAAAAAAATCGCAATAAGCGTATTTTGATTGGTTTGCGCAAAACTTATTGCGTTTACTAACTACGGGAAAGATTTTTGTCATTTTTATTGTTTTTTTTTTAACTAGTAATGGCGGCGATCTGTGATTTTCTTTTTGCGGGACTGCGACATTGCGGCGGACAGATCGGACCCTTGACTGACATTTTTGACACTTTTGGGGTTACCAGTGACATTACTACAGTAATCAGTGCTATACATAGGCACTGTTACTGTAAAAATGACACTGGCAGGGAAGGGGTTAACTGTATTAGAGAGCAAGGGGTTAAGTGTGTCCCTAGGGGTGTGCTTCTAACTGTAAAGGGGCGTGGCTTTTGATGTAACCACAGAGACATACGATTCTACATAGCAGGACCGTATGATCTCTGCAGTTACATCAGGGAGAATGACAGACGGCTTTGTTTACATAAACCGCCTGCCTTTCTCCCTCTCCACCCTCCGTCCATTGCTTATGATGCTCTTTTCCGATATCACCTGCTGTGCCTCCTGCCCTCCGCCCTGTGTAAGGTAGAACGGGGTAGATGGCGCTGATGATCATTGGAAATACAGTACATATTTGTATACCCTTTTTCTGATTTATATGTCTATATCCTAGGTAAGTGACACCTCCCACAACCCTGATGAAGGAGAATGCTACTCTCCGAAACGCGTCGGGCGGAGGAGGTTTCTGCTTTATCATTCATCTTACAGCCGGTGCATCACTAGTTTATTGGATATTGCAGATTTTTTACTTGGTGTAAACATTTCTATGTATTCTGTGTTGATTTTTTACATGCAAACATTTTTATTGCAAATTTTTAACCAATATGTCGAATAAAATATATAGCTTTTAACCACTTTAGGACCGCTTACTGTGCTGCTACTGCGGCACAGTGGCAGCCCTGGGTCCAGCGACGTAGAGCTACGTCGCTGGACTCCTAGCTGTCTCGGCCGGAGTCTCGCTCCCTCTGTGTTTAGACACAGCGGGAGTCGGGCCGGCGGAGGAGAGGCGGCAATCGCCGTCTCTCTTCCCCGATCGTCGGGGAAAGTGTGAGAAGATCCGCCTGCTTGTGTAAACAAAGCAGGCGGATCTTCTCTGTGACAGGCAGGGAGAGATCACAGGATTCAGCATAGCTGAACCTGCGATCTGTGTCTGTGTCACACAACCCCCTCCCCCCCACACACGTCAGTAAGCATGAGGCACATATTTAACCCCTTGATCACCCACAGTGTTAACCCCTTCCCTGCCAGTGTCATTAGTACAGTAACCGTGCATATTTTTAGCACTGATTACTGTAGTAATGTCACTGGTCCCCCCAAAAGTGTAAAAAATGTCAGTTAGGGGTCCGATCTGTCTGCCGCAATCCCGCAAAAAAAAAAATTGCAGATCGCCGCCATCTTTCCCCTAGTTAGTAAACGCGATAACTTTTGCGCAAACCAATCAAAATACGCTTATTGCGATTTTTTTTACCAAAAATATGTAGCAGAAAACAAAATTGGCCAAAAATGTTAAAAAATTTTGATTTGTAAACTTTTTTGGGAATGTTATATATCAGAATGTGAAAAATATTGTTTTTTTTTTTTTTCAAAATTGTCGCTCTTTTTTTCAAAAAGTAAGAATCGCACAGGTGATCAAATACCACCAAAGAAAGCTCGATTTGTGGGGAAAAAAAGGACATCAATTTAATTTGGGTACAGCGTCGCACCACCGCGCAATTGTCCGTTAAAGTAACGCAGTGCCGAATCGCAAAATATAGCCTGGTCAGGAAGGGGGTAAAATCTTCCGGGGCTTAAAGTGGTTAAAAATACGCTCATTGAGAATTTTTTTGTAGCTAAATACATTTTGGCCTAAATATATGACAAAAATTGAATATATTGGATATTTTTTAACAGTCAAAATAGAAAACATCAATTTTTCTCAATATTTTTGCTCTTTTTTTTTATTAATATCGCAAAAAAATGAAAAATCGCACAGGTGATCAAATACCACCAAAAGAAAGCTCTGTTTGTGGGGGGAAAAAAGGACGTAAATTTTGTTTGGGTACAGCGTTGCATGACTGCGCAATTGTCAGTTAAAGTCACGCAGTGCCAAGTTGAAAAAAGTGGCCTGGTCATTGAGCAGCCAAATCTTCCGGGGCTAAAGTGGTTAATACATATATATATTTTTCCTACTTGTGCCATTTAGGGGAATTTTTTCTTTATGTTGCACAAGCCCATAATAATAGACCATAAATTCTTTGATGTGTATTATGTGTGAAACTTAATTTTCTATTTATTTCTTATAATCACTAGCTCCACCTAGTGGTCATATTTTCCTGAGATACATCAATCATAAAAATGCTGCATTATGGCCACTAGATGGCGCTGATGATCATTGGAAATACATAGAAAAATCACATTTCACAGGTATGACAGGGGTTATTTGCAGATGCTGGGACATTAAGCACAGCTCAGTTTCTATAACTACACCCCGTAGTGTGGCCCCCGACTGATGCATCTGTCGCATGGATATCTATTTTTATTTTAGTCTTTTATGCATTGAATGTGTACATAGTTGTGTAGTAGATCCGGTCCTCTCGTTTCTTCTCTGTCGCACACCCAGGGCCCCTTCTCTTCCCAAGTTTCTTTATCCCAGATCTATCGGTGGGGATTTTCGGAGGTGGAGCCAGGAACTGAGATTACACAATCGGTATGGATCTGCGAATGTCATGTAACACAGTTCCAGCTAGCTGAGGAGGATGCATTGTGGGTTCCCCCGGTCCATCTGTGTACACATATTACAATGTTATTTTGGATAAAACTGACATATGTCCCAATTCAACCCATTTTCTTTTTTTTTATTGCAATGCTAAGGGTGCTGTTTTTATTTGCAGCGTGCATTTATTTCACCATACACACATCTGCAGCTGCTAACACCCAGTGAGAACTGCAAATTACACTCTATGTATAAAAAAATTCTGGACATATGTGACAAACATCTGCACATCACCAATAAACTTGCAATGTTCTGTCTAATATAATTATTGCCTATAATTATAAGCGCCCTCTAGTGGCCACATTCAGTTTTTTTAAATCCCCAATATAGCCACTAGATGGCGCTTATAGCTGAAAAAGATATATACACATCTATAATATTATATATATATATATATATATATATATATATATATATACACACACATACATATATATATATATATACACACACACACACACACATTATATATATATACACACACACACACACGCATATATATATATATATATATATATATTTTTTTTTTTTTTTTCACAATCCTTCCCCCCTTCATTGGTGGCAAGGTCCTGTAAAGTTCACCCCCAACATTGGTGACCATTGGGTATTTACATAATACAACAATCCCACGCTGCTTCCTTTCTCCCCCCAATTCACCTAGCACAGGGGTCTCCTTCAGATTTTAAGAGTGCCGGACTATGGCCAGTTCGAGTAGAAAATGTCCTGACATCAGTGGGAGGAATAGTGTCCCATCATTGGTGTCAGTAGGAGGAATAGTGCCCAATCATTGGTGTCAGTAGGAGGAATAGTGCCCAATCATTGGTGTCAGTGGGGGGAATAGTGCCCCATCATTGGTATCAGTGGGAGGAATAGTGCTCCATCATTGGTGTCAGTGGGAGGAATAGTGTCCCATCATTGGTGTCAGTGGGAGGAATAGTGTCCCATCATTGGTATCAGTGGGAGGAATAGTGCCCCATCATTGGTGTCAGTGGGAGGAATAGTGTCCCATCATTGGTGTCAGTGGGAGGAATAGTGTCCCATCATTGGTATCAGTGAGGGGAATAGTGCCCCATCATTGGTGTCAGTGGGAGGAATAGTGCCCCATCATTGGTATCGGTGGGGGGAATAGTGCCCCATCATTGGTGTCAGTGGGAGGAATAGTGTCCCATCATTGGTATCAGTGGGAGGAATAGTGCCCCATCATTGGTGCCAGTGGGAGGAATAGTGTCCCATCATTGGTGTCAGTGGGAGGAATAGTGCCCCATCATTGGTATCAGTGGGAGGAATAGTGCCCCATCATTGGTATCAATGGGAGGAATAGTGTCCCATCATTGGTTTCAGTGGGGAGGTATAGTACCCCATTGTTGGGGTCACTGGTAGGAATAGTGCCCCATTGTTGGGGTCACTGGTAGAAATAGTGCCTGGTATCACATCTGGTCCACGGGTAGCACTTTGGAGACCACTCACCTCGGGCTATCCTTGAACCATTGGGTGGAGATCTCTCCGCCAGACAGTAGCACCTTTATTTTAGTGGCAGGTTCTGGGGCAGGGTCCCGCCCACATATAAATGACCGCACCCCTTTTCTGGCACACCAGCTACTTTTTAAACCAGCAAGCCTGTTGAAATGAAGCAGATCCCATTGTTACACCTAAGAAGATGATGTATACTCACAGCCAGCGGCTTGTGATTTTGGTTTTCTCACTTTGGGGAAGGTGAGGTAGGAATCGTATCCAAACAGGATGGAGGCGAATAGGCCGAATATCTGCAATGACAGAAGTGATCGGTGAATATTCCATGGTCATGTGACCACACAGCTTGCAGGATAAACTGGTCGATATTGAGAGCTCAAGCTGCCAATTCCAAAAACTTTTTATGGACCCTCTGGAGGGTGTCACTGAACCCATCCCAACCAATCAAAAGGGTTGAAGGGTGTGGTGTAGGAGGGCTAAAGTGTAGATGCCCCTCCCACCCAGCCACATTTATGAATGCATCCATATTTTCAGACAGCCAGGTTTTTCATTCCAACAACCAGGGCCCCCGGTGCATGAAACCATGAAGGGCCCCCACTTACCCCTGGCTCTGGCCCTTCCTTTTGAGCCCAGTGGTGGAACTCCAGGGGCCAGTTGCAAGTGCACTTGTGTTCCTGGTAGTTTTGCCACTGGTGTCAGTAGTTTTTTTATTTTTTGTTATTTATTTTATTTTTTTACCATTTTATTCTATTTCTTAAACAATTTTTATTTCTTTATTATTTTTTACAAGTTTTTTGGAAGCTCCGTTGGGGGTCTTTGGTGAGATATTAGGGGGGTCTAAACAGACCATTGTTGTTTCACCTTTGAGACAGGGAAAGGAGATTGAGGACACAGTCCTCAATCTCCATCTCTGGAACGCCAGTGCCAAGTTGCATGTGCGCTTGTGAACCTGGTAGTTCCGCCACTGGTGTCAGTAGTTTTTTATTTTTTTACCATTTTATTTATGTATTTATTTTACTGCACTTGTGACCACTTGGTTTCACCACTGGTGTCAGTATTTTTTTTTTTTTTTTTATTTATATATTTTACCATTTTATTTTTTTACATTT
The DNA here is from genome assembly GCF_965119305.1 of Pelophylax lessonae. Lineage (NCBI taxonomy): Eukaryota > Metazoa > Chordata > Amphibia > Anura > Ranidae > Pelophylax > Pelophylax lessonae. The sequence continues at coordinate 293,718,090 of NC_138774.1, forward strand.
TTTTCACTGGTGTCAGTAGTTTTTTTTTATTTATTTTTGTTTTTTATCATTTTATATGTTTATTTTACAATTTTATTATTTTTTTACAATTTTTTAGAAGCCCTGCTTTGGTGAGATATCAGGGGGTCTAAATAGACCTCTAATGTTTCACCTTTGAGACAGAGAAAGGAGATTGAAGACACAGCCCTCAATCTCCATCTCTGTAGCCTCAGCAGCACAGAGTGAATGGGCAGGAATAGTTCTGTACAGAGGCTTCCTGTTCATTCAGAAACTGAGTTTACTATGCTTCAGTTATGAATGAACAGAATCGGTGATTGGTAATGATCATGGACTCTGTCCATTCAGAAAAAGAGGAGGCTGGTAAATAGCGTATGAACCAACCTCTTCCCCACAGCAGCTAGCGGGGGAAGAGGAGGGGGGGTTTGCAGAGCTGAGGGGGGATGGGGGGCAGGGGGGCACACAGGGGCTGCAGAGCAGCAGGACCTGGGTAAATAGGGGCAGCAGCTGCAGGAGGAAAATGGGGGGGGGATTGGTTCCCCTATATACCGCCTCCAGCTGCCCCTCCTGTCCAGGTGTACTGGGGAGATGCACGGGCCCCCTAGGGCATGGGGCCGGGTCTCAATTGCGACCCCTGTAGTTATGCCCCTGATGGTACGCATTGCATGTATAGATCTCAGATTACCTTTAATGTGACTAATTAGCCTCCAATGTCATGTTTGATGATGTTGTTGTTTTTTGTTTATCGGTCCTTTATGCACTTTATTTGTTACGTGGTGTGGTTGACCTGAGTGTTTTAATATTGCTGCGGGTTACACGTTTGATCTTGAATCGTTTGGTTTTATCCTATATGTTTGTTTAAACTTGAAGCCCAGGCCTTTTTCTGACATTTGTTGCTTACAAGTTAAAATCAATAGAAGCCAATGAAGTACCAGGTACGTGATTTGGGGGCAAGTGGTTAAACACTTGTTACTAATGTAACTTTATCATGTCAGGATTTATAACATAGAACTTGTTTTGAAGTTGTATGAACAGGGCACTTTCAGGTCAGATGAAACCGGACTCCAAATGTGGATTGCTGCAAAATAGCTTCATGGTGGCCAGTCTCAGCAAGCAAACACCATCCACGGGCACAAACCCAACATAACATGTCAGCAAATCCAGCCTCATGAACAATCTAAAAAAAACCTCTCTGTTCCCTCTGTTTCTTTTTTGTTTTGGGGTGAACTCGGAACACACATGTGAAAATTTTGGGGTCACCAACATAGTAAGTTCATATTTTGGACAATCCAGGTACTTACCGCTGCTGCAGTACCAGCATTATCATTATATCGACGGGTTAAAGAGATCAAAGAAAAGATGAAGAACAAACCACAGCCGATGGCAGCCCGAAAGAAATCCTAAAATAGGAAGAATAAATACAAAAAAAGCATTATCTGACTGTAGTGTGCAATATTAATGCTCTATTGGCACTGTCAGTTCTGTTTTCAGCCACTAGGTGGTGCTGTATGTTCTCTTTAGTGAACTCTATGCAGTTGGAAGCTGTAACTGCCAATGTTACAACATTGCCTTTTTTTTTTTTGCGTGTTTATGGAACAATGTATGCTTGAATGTGTTCAAATAAAACTTTCTTCTGATTTAAAAAAATACAAAAAAGCATAAAATGCTACTTTGGTAAAAAGGTCATTAATACAGACTGTACAGCCAATTTCTGAATTCACATAGAGAAGAACACTCAGAGTCCCTATCAGAACAACCTTCCCTCCTTACATCAGGGTCCCCATCAAAGTCACCCCTTACATCAGACTCCCCCCTTACATCAGGGTCCTCATCAAAGTCACCCCTTACATCAGACTCCCCCCTTACATCAGGGTCCTCATCAAAGTCACCCCTTACATCAGACTCCCCCCTTACATCAGGGTCCTCATCAAAGTCACCCCTTACATCAGACTCCCCCCTTACATCAGGGTCCTCATCAAAGTCACCCCTTGCATCAGACTCCCCCCTTACATCAGGGTCTCCATAAAAGTCACCCCTTACATAAGACTCCCCCCTTAAATCAAGGTTCTCATCAATGTCACCCCTTACATCAGAATTCCCCTTACATCAGACTCCCCCCTTACATCAGGGTCCTGATCAAAGTCACCCCTTACATCAGATTCTCCCCCCTAACATCAGGGTCCTCATCAATGTCACCCCTTACATCAGACTCCCCCTTGCATCAGGGTCCCCATCAATGTCACCCCTTACATCAGGGTCCCCATCAAAGTCACCCCTTACATCAAACTCACCCTTACATTAGGGTCCCCATCAAAGTCCCCCCTTATATCAGATTCTCCCCCCTTACATAAGGGTCCCCATCAATGTCACAACTTACATCAGACTCCCCCCTTACATCAGGGACCCCATCAATGTCACCCCTTACATAAGAATTCCCCTTACATCAGGGCCCTGGTCAAAGTCACCCCTTACATCAGATTCTCCATCCTTACATCAGGGTCCCCATCAAAGTCACCCCTTACACCAGATTCTCCCCCCTTACACCAGGGTCCCCATCAAAGTCACCCCTTACATCATAACCCCCCTTACATCAGGATCCTCATCAAAATCACCCTTTACATCAGACTCCCCACTTACATTGGGGTCTCCATCAAAGTCACCCTTACATCAGAATCCCCCTTACATCAGGATCCCCATCAAAGTCCTCCCTTACATCAGATTCTCCCCCCTTACATTAGGGTCCCCATCAATGTCACCCCTTACATCAGGGTAACCATTAAAGTCACCCCTTACATCAGACTCCCCCTTACCTGAGGTTCCTCATCAACGTCCCCCCTTACATCAGATTCTCCCCCCTTACATTAGGGTCCCCTCAATGTCACCCCTTACATCATAACCCCCCTCACATCAGGGTCCTCATCAATGTCACCCCTTACATCAGGGTCCCCATCAATGTCACCCCTTACATCAGGGTCCCCATCAATGTCACCCCTTACATCAGAATTCCCCTTACATCAGGGTCCCCATTAAAGTCACCCCTTACATCTGACTCCCCCTTACACTAGGGTCCCCTCAATGTCATCCTTTACATCAGGGTCCCCAACAATGTCATCCCTTACATCATAACCCCCCTTACATCAGGGTCCCCATCAATTTCCCTCCTTACATCAGATTCTCCCCCCTTACATTAGGGTCCCCATCAATGTCCCCCCCCCCCCTTACATCAGAATCTCCCTCATTATCCATGAGATGTATAAACGGGGAACTTCAGGGACACTCTACTGAACCTTTGTGGGACTTTCTAATTCTAAACACAGCAGAGAAGGGTTAGACCCTCTGTCAGGCATTTTAGGTAGAACTGAACCTTTCTTTTATAGACTTGAGAGGTGGGACACAGCCAGGAAAACTCATAGAGCTGCATATCACAAATGGGGAAACCGGCAAACAGGCGCCACTCACCGTCCAGCCCCAGTGGACATAGGGGAATTGCTTGTCATAATTTGTAGCGAAGATCAGAAAAAGAATGAGGCAATATATGAATTCTGAGAGGGAGAATCCCATGTACCCCGGAGTCCAGGAGGAGGCGTGACACACCGTGATCACCAGACAGAGCACCTGCCGAGACCAACCACGTACAATTCTACGTTAGTCACCTATATACAATAGCATAGCTCCAAACTGTCCCGGATTTGGAGGGACTGTCCCAGGTTTGAAAGGGACTGTCCCTCTTTCCTCCTCATTGGTCCCTCATTTTGGTCTGATCTTTGTTAGTTGTATATGAAATGCACTTTTTATCTTTCAAAAAGGGTTTCCCAGTGCTAAACCTTTTCTCCAATATCGAAATTTCTGCATTTGTAAATGTTAAAGGAATGGAAGTGGTAAAACAAAAAAAGCACTTGTGGGTTTAACAAATCATTTTTTTTTTGTATAATTCTCCTTTAAGGGGGTGTGGCGGGGGGTGTGTCCTATGCCTACATCCTTTTCCTAATAGGTGTCCCTCGTTCCCATCTCAAAAAGTTGGGGGGTATGTAACAGTCATCCTACTGGGAGCGATCACCTCCGGCCTTCCCTTCAGTCTGTAAAGACTCCTCTCCTGGACTGAAATTGGAAAAACATCCATTGAATCGAAGTATGCAGGAGAGGGGAAGGGAGGGAGATGAAAAGAGAGGGGAAAGAGGAGAGAGGGGGAATTGGGGAAGAGGGGAGAGGAGAGGAGAGGGGAGGGGAGAGGAGAAGGGAGGGGAGAGGAGAAGGGAGGGGAGGGGAAGAGGGGAGGGGAAGAGGGGAGAGGAGAGGAGAGGGGAGGGGAGGGGAGGGGAGGAGAGGGGCGGGGAGGAGTAATGTGGGAAAAGGAAAGGGATGAGAGAAGAGGGGGAGGGACGGAGGAGAGGAAAGAGGAGAATAAAGGAAAGGAGAGGGAGAAAGGGATGAAAGGAGAGGGGAAGGGAGGGGAGGAAAAAAGAGGAGAAGAGAGAAGTGAATAGAAGAAAGGAAAAGAGAGACAGAAAGGGATGAAAGGAGAGGAGAGAGGGATGAAATGTGAGGGAAGGTAAGAGGAATGATGGGAGAGGAGGAAAAAAAGAGAAGAGAGAATAAGGGGTGAAGAGAGGGGAAAAGAGAGAGATGATAGGAGAGAGCATTGAAGAGGAGAGGAGATGGGAGGAGAGGAGATGGGAGGGGGGGGAGGGCAGTAGAAATGTGGGGAAAGGAGAGGGATGAGAGAAGAGGGGGAGGGGAAGGGGGAGGGAGGGAGGAGAGGAAAGAGGAGAATAAAGGAAAGGAGAGGGAGAAAGGGATGAAAGGAGAGGGGAAGGGAGGGGAGGAGAGGAAAAAAGAGAGGGAGAAAAGAGAGAAGTGAAGAGAAGAAAAGAAATGGAGTGGAAAAAGGAGAGGAGGAAAAAAAAAGGAGAGAGCATTGAAGAGGAGACAGACAAGAGGAGAGTAGTATGGAGGAGAGGGAGGGGAAAGTAGAAAAGGAAAAGAAAGGACACAGGAAGGAGAAGAGGGAAAGAGAAGAGGAAAAAAAGGATAGGAGAGGGATGAAAAGAGATAATAAATGTGAGGAAAGGAGAGGGGGAAGGAGGGAGGGAGGAGATGAAAGAAAAGAAAAAGGGGAAAAAGGAGAGAAGTGTGGAAAAGAAAGGAAATTAGGGAGGGGAGAAAGGGATGAAAAGTGAGGGAAGGAGTGGAGGGATGAGAGGAGACAGGAGAAGAAGGGGGAGGGGAGAGGATAGCAAAAAGGAAAGAAGAGATGAAAGAGGAGAGGGAAAGAGGGTGAGGAGAAAAGGAGAGGAGAGAGGGATAAAGGAAGCGGAA
>NC_138774.1:293736102-293816102 GCF_965119305.1 Pelophylax lessonae
TACATGGAGATCATATCCCCCCTTATGTATTTATACATGGTGATCATATCCCCCCTTATGTATTTATACATGGAGATCATATCCCCCCTTATGTATTTATACATGGTGATCATATCCCCCCTTATGTATTTATACATGGAGATCATACCCCCCTTATGTATTTATACATGGAGATCATACCCCCCTTATGTATTTATACATGGAGATCATATCCCCCCTTATGTATTTATACATGGTGATCATATCCCCCCTTATGTATTTATACATGTTGATCATATCCCCCCTTATGTATTTATACATGGAGATCATATCCCCCCCTTATGTATTTATACATGGAGATCATATCCCCCCTTATGTATTTATACATGGTAATCATATCCCCCCTTATGTATTTATACATGGTAATCATATCCCCCCTTATGTATTTATACATGGAGATCATATCCCCCCTTATGTATTTATACATGGAGATCATATCCCCCCTTATGTATTTATACATGGAGATTATATCCCCCCTTATGTATTTATACATGGAGATTATATCCCCCCTTATGTATTTATACATGGAGATCATATCCCCCCCTTATGTATTTATACCTGGAGACCATATTCCCCCTTATGTATTTATACATGGAGATCATATCCCCCCCTTATGTATTTATACATGGAGATCATATCCCCCCCTTATGTATTTATACATGGAGATCATATCCCCCCTTATGTATTTATACATGGTGATCATATCCCCCCTTATGTATTTATACATGGAGATCATATCCCCCCTTATGTATTTATACATGGTGATCATATCCCCCCTTATGTATTTATACATGGAGATCATACCCCCCTTATGTATTTATACATGGAGATCATACCCCCCTTATGTATTTATACATGGAGATCATATCCCCCCTTATGTATTTATACATGGTGATCATATCCCCCCTTATGTATTTATACATGTTGATCATATCCCCCCTTATGTATTTATACATGGAGATCATATCCCCCCCTTATGTATTTATACATGGAGATCATATCCCCCCTTATGTATTTATACATGGTAATCATATCCCCCCTTATGTATTTATACATGGAGATCATATCCCCCCTTATGTATTTATACATGGAGATCATATCCCCCCTTATGTATTTATACATGGAGATCATATCCCCCCTTATGTATTTATACATGGAGATCATATCCCCCCTTATGTATTTATACATGGAGATTATATCCCCCCTTATGTATTTATACATGGAGATCATATCCCCCCCTTATGTATTTATACCTGGAGACCATATTCCCCCTTATGTATTTATACATGGAGATCATATCCCCCCCTTATGTATTTATACCTGGTGCTCATATCCCCCCTTATGTATTTATACATGGAGATCATATCCCCCCTTATGTATTTATACATGGAGATCATACCCCCCTTATGTATTTATACATGGAGATCATACCCCCCTTATGTATTTATACATGGAGATCATATACCCCCTTATGTATTTATACATGGTGATCATATCCCCCCTTATGTATTTATACATGTTGATCATATCCCCCCTTATGTATTTATACATGGAGATCATATCCCCCCCTTATGTATTTATACATGGAGATCATATCCCCCCTTATGTATTTATACATGGAGATCATATCCCCCCTTATGTATTTATACAAGGAGATCATATCCCCCTGGCACGCTCTGTGACTGTTGTGTGTCCTTAGGGCTCAGCTGATCCCTAAAAATTAAAAGCACGGTCATGTGATGCGTATCGCACCTTTAGGTAAAAAAAAATATTCTAGATTCCTAAATTTTGGGGTGCTTTGTATACTTTGTGCATTTATTTCAGATCTGTACAGTAATCCACCTCCTGCACTTTGACTATCCAATAAAAATTACAGGAGGGGGGCGGAGCCAAGACCAGTCGCACTGCACAAGGAGAGGGAGTAGCAGTGCCTGGTCTCATCCCCGCCCCCTCCTGTAGTTTCCTGCAGGTAGCCTGCAGTGGGCGGAGCCTGCTGTTTCCCTCCTACTTTGCACGGGTTATGCACAGCACAGTGATGATGTCATTGCTACTTTCACAAGGCAATTTAAATAAAAATTTAAATACATTTAAATAAAAAATAGAAGTATAACCAGTCTCGCCTCCAAATAGTTTGAGGTGCCCCCTGACCAATTTTCACAGACAAACTATTATTTCAGTATGTTTATTATATATTTATACCTGTATTAAAAAAAAGCTTATTTTAAAAGTAAAACGTCATCCCATGGTGGACACATGGTAGTTAGAAACAAACTAGCACACGTAAAACTCGTCATTCATCCAATAAACATGAAAACCTTCACCTGTTCTACTTTCATGGGTGTATTTATATTAAAAAAAGAAAAAACTAAAAACTAAAAAAAAAAAAACAGAGCTATTCGCCCTGTGAGACTGCGTGTACAAACAAATGTTATTGGGCAAATTTCTCTCCAGGTCGAACATTCTTCATTCATTATTGCCACTAGATGGCGATATTAGCATTATGGCCACAAGATGGCGCTAATGTCCACAGTAAATATGAGCATTATAGCCACTAGATGGCGCTGTTCATTGTAAATATTAGCATTATGGCCACTAGATGTCGCTCATGTTCAATGTAAATATTAGCATTATGGCCACTAGATGGCGCTGATGTTCATTGTAAATAGCATTATGACCACTGGATAGCGCTGATGTGCATTGTAAATATTAGCCTTATGGTCACTAGATGGCGCTGATGTTCATTGTAAATAACATTATGGCCACTAGATGGCGCTAATGTTCATTGTAAACATTAGCATTATGGCCACTAGATGGCGCTGATGTTCATTGTAAAAAATAGCATTATGGCCACCAAATGGCGCTGATATTCATTGGAAATATTAGCATTATGGCCACTAGATGGCACTGATGTTCATTGTAAAAAATAGCATTATGGCCACCAAATGGCGCTGATATTCATTGAAAATATTAGCATTATGGCCACTAGATGGCGCTGATGTTCAAATATTAGCATTATGGCCACTAGATGGCGCTGATGTTCATTGTAAATATTAGCATTTTGGCCACTAGATGGCGCTGATGTTCATTGTAAATATTAGCATTATGGCCACTAGATGGCGTTGGTGTTTATTGTAAATAAATGCATTATGGGCATTAGATGGAGCTGCTGATCATAGAAAATAAATACTGATTTGCTACATTCATCAGCTCCATTTAGTGGCCATAACGCTACCTATGTTCTATGATCATCAGCACCATCTAGTGGCCATAATATTATTTACAATGATCATCAGCACCATCTAGTGGCCATAATATTATTTACAATGATCATCAGCACCATCTAGTGGCCATAATATTATTTACAATGATCATCAGCTCCATCTAGTGGCCATACTGCTACTTATGTACTAGGATCCTCAGAGCCCTCTAGTGGCCATAACCCTTTTTATGTGCTAAGATCGTCAGCGCCCTCTAGTGGCCATTACGCTAATTAACCAGTTCCTGCCCGCCCTATTGCAAAAGACAGCCAGGTGGGAGCACTGTTATTATGGGAGGACGTCATATGACATATCACACCATGGGCTCGGTGCTGGTACCAAGTGATCACTGTGGCCAATCACAGCAGATCACATGACAGTTGTACACAATGAATGGCTTTGATTCATGTATTCCATTGTGAAGTATTGATGATCAGCTCTGTTGTGATTGGTCACAGTAACAACATGGTACAAACAGGGCCAATTACAAAAATGAATATATATATATATATATATATATATATATATATATATATATATATATATATATATATATTCATTTTTATTTTTTTACACATACTATGACCAGTCAGTATCCCTGATCACTGCAGCACCAGTTATAGGACGGCGGTGTACTGCACTGGTGACAGTATTTACTTTTTTTTTCTTCACATTTTTTTTAATTATTTAAATCAATTTTTTTTAATTTCTTAATTTTCTTAAAAATTGAAAAAAACTCAAATTTCCTATATAATATATATATATTTTTAGGAGCCCGGAAAGAATCAGGAGATTGCGGGTGCCATGCAGACTGTCAGAGAAAGCTGTCTGCTGATCGGCCCGAGCGGAAGTAGGAGCGGGTACCTATCAAAACTAGGTACCCCCCCCCCCCCAAAAAAATGGCGTGTCAGGGGGTCAGCAGTATTATTTAAAGTGGCGGAAGGTCCACTTTTAGGTGGAACTTTGCTTTAATTTCCATGATCATCAGCTCCATCTAGTGGCCATAACACTCCTTAATTGCTATGATCATCAGCGCCATCTAGTGGCCATAACACTCCTTAATTTCTATGATCATCAGCGACATCTAGTGGCCATAACGCTACTTAATTTGCTATGATCATCAGCGCCATCTAGTGGCCATAACACTCCTTAATTTGCTATGATCATCAGCGCCATCTAGTGGCCATAACACTACTTCATTTCTATGATCATGAACTTGATTTAGAAGGAATAACATTTGTCCTGGACAGAAAATAGCCTAATATTTGTTTTTGCCTCATTTGCACAGAATAAATGTATATTCAGTTTCTCAAGCTAATTTTTATTTTTATTTTTAAATATAAATACACCCCATAGGACTCGTTCACACCAGGAGCGCTGCTTAACGCTGTCCCAACGCAAGAACAAGGCGGTCTTGTCCTATGGCTTTAGTTCACACGCTGCGTTGGTGTGCGCTACAAAAAAGAAAAAAAGTGTCGGACAAGTTGCATTTTTGTAGAACGCTGTACTGCATCGCAACATGGGGGATACATACAAGGTGGGGGAAAAAAAGGGAAGAAAAGAGCAGCACTCCAATAGGTGTAACAGTGTAATATGGTCACACCAGCGCCCGCTCGTTATGCGCGCTGTGTGGTGTGAACGAGCCCTCAGGAAACACATGTACTGTATAAAGTGTACACACAGACACCGTCCACTGTGGCGCAACGCTCCCTATGCCGCCCGATTCCTCTTCCTCCGGGAGGGGGCGACTGCACAGGGTGGGCAAAGGCATGTTGTTGGCATGTAGCTTGTGTGAGACGTTGGGGGTGCCTCCTGCTGGTCAGACATGGAGTTAAATATTATCGGGGGACTCTGAAAAACATAAAATAGGTAGAGGTTAGATGATCAGGCGAGGTAGAATGCTTCTTTATGCTCCAAACAATCCATTTACCCCATACAGGTACATCGACTGAAAAGGGAGACATTCATGCTGAAGTTTAATCTTCTTATATTCTGTCTTCCCTGGTTCCTCCCCTCCCCCCCATCATCATGCTTATAAAATTTTTTTAATTAGGAATTTTTAGATCACTAAAGAAGTGTTTGTAAACACGCTTGTGCATTATAAATCAACAAAAAGACGAATGTGTTTTTGGACAGGAAGCAGTTAAAGAAAATTTCAGAATGCATGTATAGCTGGACTGTCCTCCTAACTACTAACCTTCCCACTGCTCCTGTGCCCCCCCCCCCCCATTCCTATGTGAAATGTATTGCTCTGGGCTTCACACAAAGCCAACAATCCCATCTAGTGTGTGTTCGGTCCCCCTCCTGCTCTGACCATATTTCCAGGGAAGCCATAGGGGGAAACCTGGAATCGGGCATGCATTCCTTCCATAGAAATGTTAATCTTCAATTCAGCCACCAGGTGGTGCTATGCATATATAAAGTATGTGAATATTTATTTCGGCCAGTAGATGGTGCTATATGAGCAATAAGTATGTGAATATTTAATTCGGCCACTAGATGGTGCTAAATGTGTAATAGAAACATAGAATGTGTCGGCAGATAAGAACCATTTGGCCCATCTAGTCTGCCCAATATATCTGAATCCTATGAATAGTCCCTGGCCCTATCTTATATGAAGGATAGCCTTATGCCTATCCCATGCATGCTTAAACTCCTTCACTGTATTTGCAGCTACCACTTCTGCAGGAAGGTTATTCCATGCATCCACTACTCTCTCAGTAAAGTAATACTTCCTCATATTACTTTTAAACCTTTGCCCCTCTAATTTAAAACGGTGTCCTCTTGTGGTAGTTTTTCTTCTTTTAAATATGCTCTCCTCCTTTACCGAGTTGATTCCCTTTATGTATTTAAAAGTTTCTATCATATCCCCTCTGTCTCTTCTTTCTTCCAAGCTATACATGTTAATAAGTATGTGAATATTTAATTTGGCCACTAGATGGTGCTAAATGTTAATAAGTATGTGAATATTTAATTTGGCAACTAGATGGTGCTAAATGTATGTGAATATTTAATTAGGCCACTAGATGGTGCTAAATGAGTAATAAGTATGTGAATATTTAATTCGGCCACTAGATGGTGCTAAAATGTATAATTATGTGAATATTTAATTTGGCCACTAGATGGTGCTAAATGAGTAATAAGTATGTGAATATTTAATTCGGCCACTAGATGGTGCTACAATGAATAATTATGTGAATATTTAATTCGGCCACTAGATAGTGCTATATGAGTAATAAGTATGTGAATATTTAATTTGGCCACTAGATGGTGCTAAATGTGTATTAAGTATGTGAATATTTAATTCGGCCACTAGATGGTGCTATATGAGTAATAAGTATGTGAATATTTCATTCGGCCACTAAATGGTGCTAAATGAGTAACAAGTATGTAAATATTTAATTTGGCCACTAGATGGTGCTAAATGTGTAATAAGTATGTGAATATTTAATTCGGCCACTAGATGGTGCTAAATGCGTAATAAGTATGTGAATATTTAATTCGGCCACTAGATGGTGCTAAAATGTATAAGTATGTGAATATTTAATTCGGCCACTAGATGGTGCTAAATGCGTAATAAGTATGTGAATATTTAATTCGGCCACTAGATGGTGCTAAATGTATAAGTATGTGAATATTTAATTTGGCCACTAGATGGTGCTAAAATGTATAAGTATGTGAATATTTAATTTGGCCACTAGATGGTGCTACAATATATAATTATGTGAATATTTAATTCGGCCACTAGATGGTGCTAAATGAGTAATAAGTACGTAAATATTTAATTTGGCCACTAGATGGTGCTAAATGTGTAATAATTATGTGAATATTTAATTCGGCCACTAGATGGTGCTAAATGAGTAATAAGTACGTAAATATTTAATTTGGCCACTAGATGGTGCTAAATGAGTAATAATTATGTGAATATTTAATTCGGCCACTAGATGGTGCTAAAATGTATAAGTATGTGAATATTTAATTCGGCCACTAGATGGTGCTAAATGCGTAATAAGTATGTGAATATTTAATTCGGCCACTAGATGGTGCTAAATGTATAAGTATGTGAATATTTAATTTGGCCACTAGATGGTGCTAAAATGTATAAGTATGTGAATATTTAATTTGGCCACTAGATGGTGCTACAATGTATAATTATGTGAATATTTAATTCGGCCACTAGATGGTGCTAAATGAGTAATAAGTACGTAAATATTTAATTTGGCCACTAGATGGTGCTAAAATGTATGAGTACGTGAATATTTAACCACTTTAAAGTGATTGTAAACCCACCTTTTTTTTTACTTTTACCTATAGGGAAGCCTTTAATAAGGCTTCCCTATAGGTACTGTAAATATCTCCTAAACTTGCACCATTTAGGAGATATTTACATTTTATGCAGCCGATGACGTCATCAGCGCATGCGCTCGGAAGAAACAGCCGCCCGGCGGGTCCCACGTGCATGCGCGGAGTGACGTCATGGGGCTCCCGAGCAGTAGCACAGCCGGAGTCTGCAGACCAGGAAGGAAGACGGCTGAAAATGGAAGCGGCCTCCAGCAGGGACGACGAGGGCTTCGTTTGGAGGCAAGTATCACATAATGTGCTAGTATGTGATGCATACTAGCACATTATGCATTTACTTTACAGGGGGAAAACACTGGGTTTACTTCCTCTTTAAGGACCAAGGCTAATTCTGCGCTTAAGCTCGGAGGGACGGGGCGCTTTACTTTTTTTTTTTTTATTTATTTTACCTTTTGTTTTTTTTTTGTTTTTTACACTGTCCCTTTAAAAAAAAATTGTTTTGATCACTTTTATTCCTATTACAAAGAATTTAAACATCCCTTGTAATAAAAATAAGCAGGACAGGTCCTCTAATGTGAGATCCGGGGTCAAAAAGACCTCACACCTCACATTACACTAAAAAAAAAAAAAAAAAAAAAAGTAATTTTTTTCTACAAGAAAAAAAAAAATGGGCCCTTTAAGGCCGATGGGAGGAAGCAACGTATGACGTCGTTCGGGTCCTCCAAGGCCACAGAGTGGAGTGGGGGGCCAGTTTGCCCTCTCTCGACTTCCTGCCTAGGACTCCATTGGACCGGATCGTTTTCCCAGCTTACCAAAGCCAGGAGTGGAGAGGAGAGGGGAGAAGAGGGCAGGAGAGGGAAGGAGAAGAGGGGAGAGGAGAAGAGAGGAGGGGAGAGGAGAGGAGGGCAGGAGAGGAGAGGAGGGGAGAGGAGGGGAGAGGAGAGGAGGGGAGAGGAGAGGAGGGGAGAGGAGGGGAGGGGAGAGGAGGGCAGGAGAGGAGAAGAGAAGAGGGAAGGAGAAGAGGGGAGAGGAGAAGAGGGAAGGAGAAGAGGGGAGAGGAGAAGAGAAGAGGGGAGGGGAGAGGAGAAGAGAAGAGGGGAGGGGAGAGGAGAAGAGAAGAGGGGAGAGGAGAAGAGAAGAGGGGAGAGGAGAGGAGAAGAGAAGAGGGGAGGGGAGAGGAGAGGGAAGGAGAAGAGGGGAGAGGAGAAGAGAAGAGGGAAGGAGAAGAGGAGAAGAGAAGAGGGGAGGGGAGAGGAGAAGAGAAGAGGGGAGGGGAGAGGAGAGGGGAGAAGAGGGCAGGAGAGGGAAGGAGAAGAGGGGAGAGGAGAAGAGAGGAGGGGAGAGGAGAGGAGGGCAGGAGAGGAGAAGAGAAGAGGGGAGGGGAGGGGAGAGGAGAAGAGAAGAGGGGAGGGGAGGTGAGAGGAGAAGAGGGGAGGGGAGACGAGAGGAGAAGAGGGGAGGGGAGACGAGAGGAGAAGAGGGCAGGGGAGTGGAGGGGAGAGGAGGAGGGGAGGAGAAGAGGGGAGGAGGGAAGGAGAAGAGGGGAGGAGGGAAGGAGAAGAGAAGAGAAGAGGGGAGGGGAGAAGAGGGGAGGGGAGAAGAGGGGAGGGGAGAAGAGGGGAGGGGAGAAGAGGGGAGGGGAGAAGAGGGGAGGGGAGAAGGGGGGAGGGGAGAAGAGGGGAGGGGAGAAGAGGGGAGGAGGGAAGCGGAGGGGAAGAGGGGAGGAAAGGAGAGGAGGAGGAGGGAAGGAGAGGAGGAGGAGGGGAGGAGGAGGGGAGGGGAAGGGGGCGCGCCCCTCTCCCACCATTTAAAAAAGTGATCCTGGGGCAAATCCACCGCTGGGACCACTTTTATGGTAAAGCGGACCACTCGCCGTTTAAGAAACAATACCGGGGTTATGGGAGCGATCTGCTGCTATAACCCTGGTATTTAGCGTCAAAGTACCGACGTAAAACTGTGGCGGTCGACCTGTAAGTGGTTCATTTGCCCACTAGTTGGTGCGAATTGTATAATAAGTAAGGATGGGCCGAATGTCATTCAAATGATAAAGATAGGAAAACATTTCATTTAAAAAGAAAAAATGTCAGGACGGGTGGGACGGGAGTCCCAGGCAGAGCCGTGGTAGGCGGCGAGGTGGGAGGAGGGGGGCGTCCCCTGCGGCTCACTGGGATAATGGGCGCTGAGCCGCATCGGCTGTTATCTCCTGAAAGCCGACCGCCGGCTCTAAAGAACGGTGCCGGGGTGATGCCTGCAGCTGCAGATCATCCCGCTACAACCACTTCTCCGAGCCAAGGGATAGGGACAGGGAAAGGGACAGAGACAAGTACAGGGAAAGGGACAAGGACAGGGAAAGGGACAGAGACAAGTACAGGGAAAGGGACAAGGACAGGGAAAGGGACAAGGACAAGTAGAGGGAAAGGGACAGGGACAGGGAAAGGGACAAGTACAGGGAAAGGGACAAGGACAGGGAAAGGGACAGGGAAAGGGACAGGGAAAGGGACAGGGAAAGGGACAGGGAAAGGGACAGGGAAAGGGACAGGGAAAGGGACAGGGAAAGGGACAGGGACAAGTGCAGGGAAAGGGACAGAGACAAGTACAGGGAAAGGGACAAGTACAAGTGCAGGGAAAGGAACAAGGACAGGGAAAGGGACAAGGACAAGTACAGGGAAAGGGACAAGTACAGGGAAAGGGACAGAGACAGGTACAGGGAAAGGGACAAGTACAAGTACAGGGAAAGGAACAAGGACAAGTACAGGGAAAGGGACAGGGAAAGGGACAAGTACAGGGAAAGGGACAGGGAAGGGGACAGGGAAGGGGACAGGGAAAGGGACAGGGAAAGGGACAGGGACAAGTACAGGGAAAGGGACAAGGACAAGTACAGGGACAAGGACAAGGACAGGGACAAGGACAGGGACAAGGACAAGGACAAGTACAGGGAAAGGAACAAGGACAAGGACAGGGAAAGGGACAAGTACAGGGAAAGGGACAAGTACAGGGAAAGGGACAAGTACAGGGAAAGGGACAAGGACAAGGACAAGGACAGGGACAAGGACAGGGACAGGGACAAGGACAAGTACAGGGACAGGGACAAGTACAGGGAAAGGGACAAGTACAGGGAAAGGGACAGAGACAGGGACAAGGACAAGTACAGGGAAAGGGATAGAGACAGGGACAAGTACAGGGAAAGGGACAAGGACAAGTACAGGGAAAGGGACAAGGACAAGTACAGGGAAAGGGACAGAGACAGGGACAGGGACAAGTACAGGGAAAGGGACAAGGACAAGTACAGGGAAAGGGACAAGTACAGGGAAAGGGACAAGGACAAGTACAGGGAAAGGGACAAGGACAAGTACAGGGAAAGGGACAAGGACAAGTACAGGGAAAAGGGACAGGGACAAGTACAGGGAAAGGGACAGGGACAAGTACAGGGAAAGGGACAGGGACAAGTACAGGGACAAGGACAAGTACAGGGAAAGGGACAAGGACAAGGAAAGGGACAAGGACAAGGAAAGGGACAAGGACAAGGAAAGGGACAAGGACAGGGAAAGGGACAAGGACAGGTACAGGGAAAGGGACAAGGACAGGTACAGGGAAAGTGACAGGGACAAGTACAGGGAAAGGGACAAGGACAAAGACAGGGAAAGGGACAAGGACAGGGACAAGGACAGGGAAAGGGACAAGGACAAGGACAGGGAAAGGGACAAGGACAAGGACAGGGAAAGGGACAAGGACAAGTACAGGTACAGGGACAGGGACGGGCACAAGGACAGGGACGGGCACAAGGACAGGGACGGGCACAAGGACAGGGACGGGCACAAGGACAGGGACGGGCGCAAGGACAGGGACGGGCGCAAGGACAGGGACGGGCACAAGGACAGGGACAAGTTCAGGGACGGGTACAAGGGCAGGGACAGGACAAGTGCATCGGTTTGCGGGAAGTGGTTACAATTAATTTTAATGCACAAAAACACACAATCACACAATACAATACCCTTTAGTATAAAACACATGACGGAGCTCAGCTTACCAGTGGCAGCCGGTGCGTGTGTCCTCCTCAGTTTAGGGAACGTGAGAAAAGCGTCATAAGCGAACAGGACACCAGTTATCAGCCCGATCACCTGAGAGCAACAAGAGGAGCGGTTAGTGGTCACATCCAGCACACGCTTCATTAGTGCACAGCACTGAAATCTTATTCCCTCTAGTGGTTGTCCATTAATAAATGCCCCTCCCCCCATCTTTTATCCATGTCAGAGCAATCTTTGCTCCAGCATGGCCCTAGCTGGTTCCTATGCATACTGTCTCTGAGTGCCGCGACCCCATTCCTTCCTATGGTTGGTGGACTCCAGGTGCCCCCTTGGGGTACAGCTTAGCCCTACAGGGCACCCAAGAAGTATTCACAGCGCTTCACTTTTTCCACATTTTATGTTACAGCTTTATTCCAAAATGGATTCAATTCATTATTTTCCTCAAAATCCTACAAACAATCCCCCATAATGACAACGTGAGAGAAGTTTGACATCTTTGCAAATTTATTAAAAATTATAAAATCCCATGTACATAAGTATTCACACCCTTTGCCATGATATTCAAAATTGAACTCAGGTGCACCCTATTTCCACTGATCATCCTTGGGATGTTTCTACAACTTGATTGGAGTCCACCTGTGGTAAATTCAGTTGATTGGACATGATTTGGAAAGGCACACACCTATCTATATAAAGGTCCCACAGTTAACAGTGCATGTCAGAGCACAAACCAAGCCATGAAGTACAAGGAATTGTCTGTAGACCTCGGAGACAGGATTGTATGGAGGCACAGATCGGGGGAAGGGTACAGAAACATTTCTGCATCATTGAAGGTCCCAATGTGCACAGTGGCCTCCATCATCCGTAAATGGAAGAAGTTTGGAACCCCCAGGACTCTTCCTAGAGCGGCCGCCCGGCCAAACTGAGTGATCGGGGGAGGGGGGCCTTAGTCAGGGAGGTGACCAAGAACCCGATGGGGACTCTGACAGAGCTCCGACATTTCTCTGTGGGGAGAGGAGAACCTTCCAGAAGAACAACTATCTCTGCAGCCCTCCACCAATCAGGCCTGTATGGGTGTGGCCAGATGGAAGCCACTCCTCAGTAAAAGTCACATGACAGCCCCCCTGGAGTTTGCCAGAAGGCACCTGAAGGACTCTCAGACCATGAGAAACAAAATTCTCTGCTCTGATGAAACAAAGATTGAACTCTTTGGCCTGAATGGCAAACGTCATGTCTGGAGGAAACCAGGCACCGCTCATCACCTGGCCAATACCATCCCTACTGTGAAGCATGATGGTGGCAGCATCATGCTATGGGGATGTTTTTCAGCGGCAGGAACTGGGAGACTAGTCAGGATGGAGGGAAAAATGATTGCAGCAATGTACAGAGACATCCTTGATGAAAACCTTCTCCAGAGCGCTCTGGACCTCAGACTGGAGTGAAGGTTCATCTTCCAACAGGACAACGACCCTAAGCACACAGCCAAGATAACAAAGGAGTGGCTACTGGACAACTCTGAGTGGCCCAGCCAGAGCCCAGACTTGAACCCGATTGAACATCTCTGGAGAGATCTGAAAATGGCTGTGCACCGACCCTCCCCCATCCAACCTGATGGAGCTTGAGAGGTCCTACAAAGAAGAATGGGAGAAACTGCCCAAAAATAGAAGTGCCAAGCTTGTAGCATCATACTCAGAAATACTGGAGGCTGTGATTGGTGCCAAAGGAGCTTCACCAAAGTATTGAGCAAAGGGTGTGAATACTTATGTACATGGCAAAGGGGGTGAATACTTATGTACATGGGAATTTTTTCCTTTTGTAAAGATTTCAAACAGACTTCTTTCACGTTGTCATTATGGGGGATTGTTTGTAGAATTTTGAGGAAAATAATGAATTTAATCCATTTATGAATAAAGCTGTAAGATAACTGAAGCATAGAAAACTGTTTATTTGGGTGGGGGCCCGGTCAGGTTGGCTGTATGGTAGTACTGGTTGATAAGAAAGACATTGCCACCTTGAAACGCGTAGCCCAGGCATCTGATGACTTGCTCTGGTGGTGTTGTAGCTCTATATGCTGCAGGTCAGCCTGAGCCCCCGAGAGGACTTCCCTTCCCATATTTTCTAACAGCAGCGAATGTGAGCGTCTATCACCGGGATTATGTGATCGGGAGTAACCCTTACCTGACAGCTCTCTAACATCTGAGCATGCTCCCAGCGAAAACAGATCCTGCATGTATGCAGAGACATGGAACAATGCTGACATCCATGATACCACGCATATCTATTTTTCAGTACATTTCTTCTGTGCAAATGGTCCCAAAGCAAATATTCTCCTGTGTCCTCTACACGTTGAATGTTATTCAAGCATTAAAAAAAAAAAAAAAAAAAACAGTACACCGGGAAAATACTGCTTTATGGCCACTAGATGGCGCTGTCTATCAGGAAAATACTGCATTATGGCCACTAGATGGTGCTGTCAATCAGGAAAATACTGCATTATGGCCACTAGGTGGATCTGAGGATCGTAGTAAATAATTATGACATTCCGCTGCGCCTAGTGGCCAAAGTTTTCCAAAGCAACATTTTTTTTTTTTTTTTTTTTAACAAATGAGTAACATTTGACCTTTAGCCAAAATGGAAGTAGATGTAAACCCAATCAGTAAAATCTCCCAGAAGCTTTACCAAGTAATGCAGCTTTCATTACATTCAGTACATAAGAAAAATACTGCATTATGGCCACTAGATGGCGCTATCAGGAAAATACTGCATTATGGCCACTAGATGGCGATGTCTATCAGGAAAATACTGTATTATGGCCACTGGATGGCGCTGTCAAGCAGGAAAATACTGTATTATGGCCACTAGATGGTGCTGTCTATCAGGAAAATACTGCATTATGACCACTAGATGGCGCTGTCATTCAGAACAATACTGCATTATGGCCACTAGATGGAGCTGTCAATCAGGAAAAAACTGCATTATAGCCACTAGATGGCGCTGTCCATCAGGAAAATACTGCATTATGGCCACTAGATGGCGCTGTCCATCAGGAAAATACTGCATTATGGCCACTAGATGGCGCTGTCAATCAGGAAAATACTGCATTATGGCCACTAGATGTCGCTGTCAGTCAGGAAAATACTGCATTATGGCCACTAGATGGCGCTGTCAGTCAGGAAAATACTGCATTATGGCCACTAGATGGCGCTGTCAATCAGGAAAAACAGAATTTTTGTAAAATCTTACCTGTAAAATTCCTTTCTCTGAGTCCTCCGACAGTCGCCGCCTCTTCATATTCGTCACATATGGGGTATTAGACTTTGCTCCGAAGGAGTAGCTAGGCAACAGAATATGTTAACAATAAAGCTTTTAACATATCCCACCCTCAAGGGGTGGTCCCCTCAGTCAATACCCTCCTACTTCCTGCAACCATATCTCAGTTTTAGTGGAATAGCAGTAGAGTATACAACCAAACCCCAAAAGAGGGGCGGGGGCGGCGACTGTCGGAGGACTCAGAGAAAGGAATTTTACAGGTAAGATTTTACAAAAATTCCGTTTTCTCTTACGTCCTCCGACAGTCGCCGCCTCTTCATATTCGTCACAATGGGGACGTCCCAAAGCAGTGCATACATGAGGGGTGGGAAACGCATCCGCGCCGAAAAGGCAACGCAGTCTCCGCATCAAAGAAAGGAACCTTACCAAAGGAAGGAAACCAGCTGGACTACAGGAAAAACAAGTGCTCAACAGGAGCAACAACCCAGGAAAAGACAAAAACCCAGGGGATACAAAAAACTATCCCAACAGCCAGGAGTCCCCAACAAGGGACCCTATGGAACAGCCGCACTAAGAACCTTGCGGCCAAAGGAAGCGTCCGCCGATGCCTGAACATCTACTTTGTAGAATTTTGTGAAAGTGTGCACGGTCGACCAGGTCGCCGCCTTACACACCTGGGCTACAGAAGCCCCATGACGACAGGCCCAAGACGTACTCAAAGATCTAGTAGAGTGCGCCTTCACAGGCACAGGGGGAACCTTCCCCTGCAAGGCATAGGCCTGTTCAATGGTCTGCCTGATCCATTTGGCGATGGTAGAGGCCGAAGCCGCCATGCCCTTCCGAGGACCCTCTGGAAGAACAAACAAGGAGTCAGTCTTACGAAAAGACTCAGTCGATTTAAGGTAAACCCTTATCGCCCGAACAACATCCAGAGAGTGCAATCTCACCTCCTTTGGATGTTTAGGCTTCGCGCACAGCGAAGGCAAGACAATATCCTCATTAAGATGGAATTCCGAAACTCGTTTCGGAAGAAAAGAAGGATTAGGTCGCAAGACCACCTTATCCAAATGAATAACCAGGTACGGAGACTTGCAGGACAAAGCCGCCAGTTCCGACACTCTGCGAGCCGAAGTGATCGCAACCAAAAAGGCGACCTTTTTGGACAACATAGACAACGAGATCTCCCTGATCTGTTCAAAAGGAGCACGTTGTAACACAGATAGAACGAGATTCAAGTCCCAAGGGGGCAAAGGATCCCTCCTAGGAGGAACCAGATGCCGCACACCCTGAATAAAGGTGCCAACCAAAGAGTTGGAAGCCACGGGACGTTGAAACAGAACGGCCAGCGCAGACACCTGACCCTTTATCGTAGCCAGCGCCAAACGCTGAGCAACACCCGTCTGAAGAAAAGACAGCACACGGGAAACCGAGTACGTGCGGGGTGAAAACCCCCTGGACTCACACCAGGCAAAATAGGCCTTCCAAGTACGGTAATAAACCTTCCCCGAGGAAGACTTCCTCGCGTTGATCAAGGTATGAACGACCTCCGGAGAGAGACCCTTCTCCTTCAGGACCTCTGTCTCAACAGCCAGGCCGTCAAAGCCAGCGACTGTAAAGCAGGATGGTAAATCGGTCCCTGAGACAGTAGATCGTCTCGAAGAGGTAGACGCCAAGGGGCGTCGACCGCCAGATTCACGAGGTCTGCGTACCAGGACCGGCGAGGCCAGTCCGGTGCCACAAGAATCACCGTGTTGCGTTCCGAGAGTAACCTGCGAAGGAACCTGGACAGCAACTGAATCGGTGGGAACGCGTACATCAGCCTGTACTGATGCCACGGGGCCACTAACGCGTCTGAGGCGTCTGCCCGAGGGTCGCGCGTCCTTGCCACGAACCTTCTCACCTTGTTGTTGAGACGAGACGCGAACAGGTCCACATCTGGAAGACCCCACTTCGCGCACAACATCTGGAAGACAGCCGGGTGAAGAGACCATTCCCCCTGATCCAGGGTCTGGCGACTCAGATAGTCCGCCTGCCAGTTCTCCACCCCCGGAATGTGAACTGCCGTTATCGCCGGGACATGAGTCTCGGCCCAAGACAGAATGTCGGCCACTTCTCGAGCCGCCCGGGCACTCCTGGTGCCCCCTTGGTGGTTGATGTAGGCCACCGCCGTGGCATTGTCCGTCTGCACCCGAACCGGGCAGCCCTGCAGCCGGTCCGTCCAGCGATGAAGACCGAGATTTATCGCACGTAATTCCAGAATGTTGATCGGAAGGGAAGACTCCCCCTCCGACCAAGTTCCCTGGGCAGACAGAACGCCCAGAACACCACCCCAGCCCGACAGGCTGGCATCCGTGGTGATCACCGTCCACGAGATAGGACGAAACGACTTGCCCCCGGACACCATCGGGGACTGGAGCCACCACAGAAGGTCTCTTCTGGTGCGATGACTCAACGAGATCTGAAGATCCAGAGATTGAGGTCGCCCGTCCCACTTGGACAGGATCTCTGCTTGGAGACCCCGCGTGTGAAACTGGGCGAAGGGAATCGCCTCGAAGGCCGAGACCATCAATCCCAGACATCTCATGCACGTCCTTAAAGACGAGTGAGGAACGTCCCTGAGGGACCTGACTTCCTCCTGAAGAGTTCCGAGTTTGTCTTCCGGCAGGAAGACCTTCGCTTGAACCGAGTCCAGAAGCATTCCCAGGTAGGGAAGACGAACCGACGGACTCAGCGTCGACTTTGGAAAATTTATCGTCCAACCAAACTCCTGCAGAGTTTGCATCGTGACAGACAGGTCCTCCTCCAGACCCTGGCTGGTCGCAGACCGAACCAGGATGTCGTCTAGATACCCCAGGACAGAAATGCCCTGGGCCCTCAACAATGCCAGAACCGGTGCAAGCACCTTGGTGAAGACCCGCGGAGCCGAGGCGAGACCAAAAGGTAACGCCACGAACTGGTAGTGATCCTCCGCAATGGCGAATCGAAGGTACTTCTGGTGACCTTCGAAAATGGGGATGTGAAGGTAGGCATCCTTCAAATCGATGGAGGCCATGAATTCCCCCGGAACCAGGGCAGCCACCACCGACCGCAGGGATTCCATGCGGAACTTGCGAACCCGCACCGAGCGGTTCAGAGCTTTCAAGTCCAGAATTGGACGAACCTTGCCCTCCTTCCTGGGCACGGTGAACAGATTGGAATAAAACCCCCGAAATCTGTCCCGATGAGGCACCGGAACCACCACTCCCTGAGCCCTCAGGTCCCGCACCGCCAGGTGCAGGTCCCGCAAACGCTCTGGAGACAGTTGAAGATTTGAGGGAAAAAATCTGCTCTCCGGCCGAGAGAGAAACTCGATCTTGTAACCAGATCGAACGATTTCCTGAACCCATCGGTCCCGCACACGGGTCAACCAGGGCTGAAGAAAACCGAGCAAGCGTCCCCCCACCCCAAAACTGGGTGAGGGCGCCCCTTCAGGCCGCACTGTTATGGGCTGCAGATCCGGATTGGCCGGACTTCTGTTTACCAGACCAGGGCTTCTTCTGAGAGCCTTGACCTTTGAACGGCTTGCCCTTGTAGTGCGGCCGAAAGGCACGAAAGGACCCCTGAGGGGGCCGAAAATTAGCATGCTTCTTCCCAGAAGCCCCCTTAGCTTTTGGGAAATGGGGCAAGAGAGTGCTCTTACCCCCGGTGATCCCCTTAATCAACACATCCAGGGACTCCCCAAAAAGGCGAGACCCATCATAAGGCAGATTGGCTAAGGTCTTACGTGAAGATTGGTCCACCGACCAACATTTCAACCAAACCAGGCGGCGAGACAACACCGCCACGCTGTGCACACGTGCAGCCAACGGAATCAGGTCCAGGTCCGCATCACACAGGTACATGACACCCTGGTGGATCTGATCCACCATATCCAGGGTCGCCGGCGAGGCCGAGTCGGCCACTAGGACGCGCCTAAGCATCTGCGTCCAACTTGCGATCGCCTGGGCCGCCATGAGAGAAGCAAACAGAGCCTTAAGCATAGAACCCGTAACAGAATAAGTATGACGGGTAAGAGACTCCAGTCTCCTATCCGTGGCGTCACGGAACACCGGGGAATCCTCTGCAGGAATAGCAGTGGCTTTGTTTAAAACCGCAATCGCGTGATCCACTGGGGGTGGCACACACCACCTCTCATCAGTGGAAGGTGAAAAGGGATAACGCAGCTTGAATTTACTAGGTACCGCAAAAGGTTTGCGTAGATTGCGCCATTGTTCCTTAACAGCGCGCTGAAAATCATCATTGCAGGGAAAAACCTGCGGCGTCCTGCGTTTTCTCTGCGTCCCATAAGCCGCCAATGCAGCGGGGGGACACACTTCATCCTGCAAACGCAGCGTTTGCTTTATGGAAGCAATCAACTCATCCATGATTGCAAGCTCTTCAGGCGAGCCAGGAGGAGAATTATCAACCCCCTCAACCTTAGCCTCCACCTCAGACCCTATTAGATCAAGAGAGGAGCGGGACCCCGATAAGGAGGCCCCTGCCAGAACAGCCCCATCACCTTCACCCTCAGAATCAGAGGACAGAGCAACTCTGGGCCGTTTAGTAGATTGAGCAGCCACCAGCATCTGCACCTGAGCAGCAAGGCCAGCCACAATAGTGGCTAAATCCCCCCCTGGGGGGGAAACAGCGGTCCCCTGGCTTTCCACCAAGGCTGTAGGAAATTTTCCCTCCTGAGAGTCCATTGCCCCTGTAATGCCAGACAACAAAGGGTTAACTGCCCCTTTTAAGCAAGCGCGGCAAGCGCAGCCCACCGCACCACACTCAGCACAATGAGACCCCCACAGGGAATATGCAAACTGAACACAGGCAATGGATAGCAAGAACAGAAGGGTAAAACCTGAGGAGACCCTCGCCGCTGCTGCTGCCTCGATCGGTGTTCCTGGAAAGAGGAAGTGATGCTGCCAGGGCGCTCTATGTAAGCCTATGGAGGCTACAAGAAAATGGCCGCCATGCATGTAAAACATGCGGCCGAAGCGGGAGTAGGCAAAATGGCGTCGTTTGGCGCCGAAACCGCCGCTCCACAGTGCAGTAAAACACACATTACATTCCAGTATCAGAATACATGTCAGATCGCCGCAGCGATCGCTGTATTGTGCCCAAACATGCCAAAAAACATGCCCCACAGCACACAGCTCCTCACACTGCCCAGCCTGACACACACAGTGCCATATAGCTCCCCCCCCCCCCCCTTGCAGCCCACAGCATGCAGCCGAGAGATAGGGAGACAAGCAGTGTGAATAGAGGCAGGTTACACAGTCCCAGACTGACACCCCCCCAGACAGACAGGTCCCCACATAAATACACTTACCTCACATGGCGTGGGGAACCCGCACAGGCGAACAAGCCGCTGCACATGAGGCAGGGAGAGTCGCATTCAAGACGCACAGAATGGGGGTTAAGAAACCGCACAGCGTCCAGTGAGGTAGCCACCTCACCAATCATCCCTGCATCGAACAGGGATGGGTCGTTCACTGTGCCAGGAGCGTTACCTGGCTGAACGCTCGATGGCAGGCTGGGAAGCCACTGACCCACGACCTGCGACCAGGGGGATCAGCCCGAGACCCAGTCCGCATGATCCTCTTCATCCGAAGAACTAACTAACGCTGACAAAAAGAACAGCTAAGTAAAGGTAGAGAGAAAACTCAAACAAAAAATCAAAAAGAAGAAAGAGTCTGGGACAAAAAGTCCCAGCACAGAGAGAGCCAGCCACTCCTGACAAGCTAGACATTAAAACTGAGATATGGTTGCAGGAAGTAGGAGGGTATAGACTGAGGGGACCACCCCTTGAGGGTGGGATATGTTAAAAGCTTTATTGTTAACATATTCTGTTGCCTAGCTACTCCTTCGGAGCAAAGTCTAATACCCCATATGTGACGAATATGAAGAGGCGGCGACTGTCGGAGGACGTAAGAGAAATACTGCATTATGGGCACTAGATGGTGCGGTCTATCAGGAAAATACTGTATTATGGCCACTAGATGGAGCTGTCAATCAGGAAATACTGCATTATGGCCACTAGATGGAGCTGTCAATCAGGAAAATACTGTATTATGGACACTAGATGGCGCGGTCTATCAAGAAAATACTGTATTATGGCCACTAGATGGCGCTGTCTATCAGGAAAATACTGCATTATGGCCACTAGATGGCGCTGTCTATCAGGAAAATACTGCATTATGGCCACTAGATGGCGCTGTCAATTAGGAAAATACTGCATTATGGCCACTAGATGGCGCTGTCCATCAGGAAAATACTGCATTATGGCCACTAGATGGAGCTGTCAATCAGGAAAATACTGCATTATGGCCACTAGATGGAGCTGTCAATCAGGAAAATACTGTATTATGGCCACTAGATGGCGCTGTCAATCAGGAAATACTGCATTATGGCCACTAGATGGAGCTGAGGATCATAGTAAATAATTTTGACATTTCGCTGCGCCTAGTGGCCAAAATTTTCCAGAACAACATTTTTTATTTGTATTTTAACGAATGAGTAACATTTGACCTTTAGACAAAATGGAAGTAGATGTAAACCCAATCAGTAAAATCTCCAAGAAGCTTTATAACATGTATGGCCACTAGATGGCGCTGTCAATCAGGAAAATACTGCATTATGGCCACTAGATGGCGCTGTCAGTCAGAAAAATACTGCATTATGGCCACTAGATGGCGCTGTCAGTCAGAAAAATACTGCATTATGGCCACTAGATGGCGCTGTCAGTCAGAAAAATACTGCATTACGGCCACTAGATGGCGCTGTTAGTCAGGAAAATACTGCATTATGGCCACTAGATGGCGCTGTCAGGAAAATACTGCATTATGGCCACTAGATGGCGCTGCCAATGAGGAAAATACTGCATACTGCATTATGGCCACTAGATGGCGCTGTCAATCAGGAAAATACTGCATACTGCATTATGGCCACTAGATGGCGCTGTCAACCAGGAAAATGCTGCATTATGGCCACTAGATGGCGCTGTCAGTCAGGAAAATACTGCATTATGGCCACTAGATCGAGCTGTCTATCAGGAAAATACTGCATTATGGCCACTAGATGGCGCTGTCTATGAGGAAAATACTGCATTATGGCCACTAGATGGCGCTGTCAATCAGGAAAATACTGCATTATGGCCACTAGATGGCGCTGTCAACCAGGAAAATACTGCATTATGGCCACTAGATGGCGCTGTCAATCAGGAAAATACTGCATTATGGCCACTAGATGGCGCGGTCAGTCAAGAAAATACTGCATAATGGCCACTAGATGGCGCTATCAGGAAAATACTGCATTATGGCCACTAGATGGCGCTGCCAATGAGGAAAATACTGCATTATGGCCACTAGATGGAGCTGTCTATCAGGAAAATACTGCATTATGGCCACTAGATGGCGCTGTCTTTGAGGAAAATACTGCATTATGGCCACTAGATGGCGCTGTCAACCAGGAAAATACTGCATTTTGGACACTAGATGGCGTTGTCAATCAGGAAAATACTGTATTATGGCCATTAGATGAAGCTGTCAATAAGGAAAATACTGCATTATGGCCACTAGATGGCGCTGTCAGTCAGGAAAATACTGCATTATGGCCACTAGATGGCGCTATCAGAAAAAAAACTGCATTATGGCCACTAGATGGCGCTGCCAATGAGGAAAATACTGCATTATGGCCACTAGATGGAGCTGTCTATCAGGAAAATACTGCATTATGGCCACTAGATGGTGCTGTCTATCAGGAAAATACTGAATTATGGCCACTAGATGGCGCTGTCTATGAGGAAAATACTGCATTATGGCCACTAGATGGCGCTGTCTATCAGGAAAATACTGCATTATGGCCACTAGATGGCCTGTTAATCAGGAAAATACAGCATTATGGCCACTAGATGGCGCTGTTAATCAGGAAAATACAGCATTATGGCCACTAGATGGCGCTGTTAATCAGGAAAATACTGCATTATGGCCACTAGATGGAGCTGTCAATCAGGAAAATACTGCATTATGGCCACTAGATGGAGCTGTCAATCAGGAAAATACTGTATTATGGCCACTAGATGGCGCTGTCAATCAGGAAATACTGCATTATGGCCACTAGATGGAGCTGAGGATCATAGTAAATAATTTTGACATTTCGCTGCGCCTAGTGGCCAAAATTTTCCAGAACAACATTTTTTATTTGTATTTTAACGAATGAGTAACATTTGACCTTTAGACAAAATGGAAGTAGATGTAAACCCAATCAGTAAAATCTCCAAGAAGCTTTATAACATGTATGGCCACTAGATGGCGCTGTCAATCAGGAAAATACTGCATTATGGCCACTAGATGGCGCTGTCAGTCAGAAAAATACTGCATTATGGCCACTAGATGGCGCTGTCAGTCAGAAAAATACTGCATTATGGCCACTAGATGGCGCTGTCAGTCAGAAAAATACTGCATTACGGCCACTAGATGGCGCTGTTAGTCAGGAAAATACTGCATTATGGCCACTAGATGGCGCTGTCAGGAAAATACTGCATTATGGCCACTAGATGGCGCTGCCAATGAGGAAAATACTGCATACTGCATTATGGCCACTAGATGGCGCTGTCAATCAGGAAAATACTGCATACTGCATTATGGCCACTAGATGGCGCTGTCAACCAGGAAAATGCTGCATTATGGCCACTAGATGGCGCTGTCAGTCAGGAAAATACTGCATTATGGCCACTAGATCGAGCTGTCTATCAGGAAAATACTGCATTATGGCCACTAGATGGCGCTGTCTATGAGGAAAATACTGCATTATGGCCACTAGATGGCGCTGTCAATCAGGAAAATACTGCATTATGGCCACTAGATGGCGCTGTCAACCAGGAAAATACTGCATTATGGCCACTAGATGGCGCTGTCAATCAGGAAAATACTGCATTATGGCCACTAGATGGCGCGGTCAGTCAAGAAAATACTGCATAATGGCCACTAGATGGCGCTATCAGGAAAATACTGCATTATGGCCACTAGATGGCGCTGCCAATGAGGAAAATACTGCATTATGGCCACTAGATGGAGCTGTCTATCAGGAAAATACTGCATTATGGCCACTAGATGGCGCTGTCTTTGAGGAAAATACTGCATTATGGCCACTAGATGGCGCTGTCAACCAGGAAAATACTGCATTTTGGACACTAGATGGCGTTGTCAATCAGGAAAATACTGTATTATGGCCATTAGATGAAGCTGTCAATAAGGAAAATACTGCATTATGGCCACTAGATGGCGCTGTCAGTCAGGAAAATACTGCATTATGGCCACTAGATGGCGCTATCAGAAAAAAAACTGCATTATGGCCACTAGATGGCGCTGCCAATGAGGAAAATACTGCATTATGGCCACTAGATGGAGCTGTCTATCAGGAAAATACTGCATTATGGCCACTAGATGGTGCTGTCTATCAGGAAAATACTGAATTATGGCCACTAGATGGCGCTGTCTATGAGGAAAATACTGCATTATGGCCACTAGATGGCGCTGTCTATCAGGAAAATACTGCATTATGGCCACTAGATGGCGCTGTTAATCAGGAAAATACAGCATTATGGCCACTAGATGGCGCTGTTAATCAGGAAAATACAGCATTATGGCCACTAGATGGCGCTGTTAATCAGGAAAATACTGCATTATGGCCACTAGATGGCGCTGTCTATCAGGAAAATACTGCATTATGGACAATTTTTGCACAGAACGAACTTACTGGACTAATAGATATGCAAAATTTCTATAAATTAGTGTTAAGTTCCTGGTACGGGGGGGGGGGGGATTTTGTATGCCCTGAGACAGGAATTTGCCTAAAATAATAATGCCGGCATCACCAAACACACCCCAATAAGATGAGCACTGCAAATCCCTTCACCCCCAGTGGTCGGCTACTCACCGATCCGGCTATTCCAGCCCCGTCACCACCGCGGATCAGACATATTATGCAGAGGATGATGAAGAGACCCCCGCCAAGAGCGGCACGCATGAAATCCTAAACCCAAAAAGAAGGAAAACTTGTGATTCCAAAGTAGAACAATACAGAATATTACCGAACATCAACCTGATGGCGAATGTTCTGCCCCGAAGGGCAAAAACCAATATGGAAAATAAATAATAAATGGAATAAAAATAATATGGCGGCTGCCATTGCAGAATTAAAATTACATAAATATTGCTGCGCCAAGTGAAAATTAATAAAAATTGTGCATATTCAAAATAAAGAATATTAAACTTATTAAAAGCAAATCAATGCAGATAATAGGTGCAATAAAGTGCAAAAAAGTCCCAATTATCAGTGATCAGGTGAATATAAAACTCAAGAATCAGTGAATAAATAACTAAAAATCAATTCAGACAGATCTGAATCTTCATCGGTGTTCTGTAATTAAAGCCATTGCAGAATTGTTGCATGCTCCGGGTTAATGGCTCCCCCCAGTAGTGAAGCCAGGATTGGGATGAACCTTCAACCTTAGCCACTTAAGAACCCCAAACCCCACCTTGGTCATGTTTTAGAACCCCAAACATATATTTTATATATATATATACACACACATACACACACACACACACACATACTGTATATATACACACACACACACTTTTTAGCAGAGACCCTAGAGAATAAAATAGAGGTTGTTCCAATTTTTTTAGGTCACGTAGTTTTTGCAATGCAATTTTTTGAGAAAAAAGACACTTTAATGAAAAATAAAAAAATATATATATATCCCAATTTTTTTGTATTCTATAAAAGATGATGTTACGCCGAGTAAATAGTAGGGGTTGACTGATCATCGGCAAGGCCGATATATCGAGGGCCGATATGCACTTTCCCCCGAAGGTTACCGATATTGCCAATATTGTCGTGACGTCTTGGCATATGTTGCGCCATGCGCCTCCGCGCACTGGGACAGCTTCTGCCTTCTTAGGCCGCCTCCCCCAGTCTCGTCTGGAGTCCGGGAGTCTCGGGACAGTGAGTGTACAGAGCAAACAGTGTGTTTAACACAACCGCCAGATACATACACCCACCCACAGCTGCCCAGTGCCAACCAGCCACCTACCACAGGGTGCCAGCCAGCCACCTACACACCCACAGGCCTGTACCAGCCAGCCACAGGCCCTGATTGTACCAGCCAGCCACCCACCACACAGGTTGCCAACCAGCCACCCACCACAGGGTGCCAGCCAGCCACCCACCACAGGGTGCAAGCCACACACCCACAGGTCTGTACCAGCCAGCCACAGGCCCTGATTGTACCAGCCAGCCACCCACCACACAGGTTTCCAACCAGCCAGCCACCAAAGGGTGCCAGCCAGCCACCCACCACAGGGTGCCAGCCAGCCACCCATCACAGGGTGCAAGCCACACACCCACAGGCCTGTACCAGCCAGACAGACACAGGCCCTGGGCCTGTACCAGTCAGCCACCCACCACACAGGTTGCCAACCAGCCACCCTAAGGGTGCCAACCAGCCACCCACACACCGACAGGCCTGTAACAGCCAGGCACAGGCCCTGCCCGTACCAGCCAGCCACCCACATGCCCTGCCTGTACCAGCCAGCCACCCACCACAGGGTGCCAGCCAGCCACCCACAGGCCTGTACCGGCCAGCCAGACACAGGCCCTGGGCCTGTACCAGTCGGCCATCCACCACACAGGGTGCAAACCAGCCACCCACAACCCCTGTGCCAGTCAGCCACCCACCACAGGGTGCCAAGCCAGCCACCCAAGCAAGCACAGATTTGTGTCGAAAATTGTGTTTATTTTGCAAAACTTTAAATGTTCAAAATATCGGCCCACATCGGCCAATACCGATATGCAATGGCCAAAATATCGGTATCGGCAACGAAAAACCGATATATATCCATCCCTAGTAAATAGATACCCAACATGTGACGCTTTAACACACCTGCCCCCCCCCCCCCCCATTCACACCTGAGACCTCGTAACACTAACGAGTCACATGACACCGGGGAGGGAAAATGGCTAATTGGGCCCAATTTTGGACATTGTCACTTAGGGGTGTACTCACTTTTGTTGCCAGCGGTTTAGACATTAATGGCTGTGTGTTGAGTTATTTTGAGGGGACAGCAAATTTACACTGTTATACAAGCTGTACACTCACTACTTTACATTGTAGCAAAGTCTCATTTCTTCAGTGTTGTCACATGAAAAGATAGAATAAAATATTTACAGAAATGGGAGGGGTGTACTTACTTTTGTGAAATACTGTGTGTGTATGTATATATATATATATACATACATACATACATACATACATACATACATACATACACGCACACACACTATATTGTCAAAAGTATTGGGACGCCTTTACACACACATGAAATTTAATGGCTTGGCTGTCTGTGGCCCTAACCTGGAACAAGCAAGCAGCAAGTTTAGTCAGAACTCCCGATCTGCCTACTTGTTCCGGCTCAGTAACTGAAACATTGCTGAATCTTCCGGAGGAGCAGCCAGACAGCTAGCATTTTCCCCCCAACAGAGATCCCAGCAATGGCGGCTTTTGTATTTTTTTTCCCAGCACAGGTTCCCTTTAAATCGAATGCCGCTCTTTTCAGTCTCTTATCTCTGTTTGGTTTGCAGACTTTCTTCACGCCGGTTGCCATAGTAACGGTTTCCAGGAGATCGCACTTTTCAGAGAAATGACGGGGCGTTAAATATTTATATATTCTCAGTCACCGAAACCCAACGCTGGAGGACATGGCAAAACCGATCACATGAAATGATCTGTTAGTGCATACGGCAACCAAAAACAGCGGGGGTGGGCATAGACAGAGTACATATGGGGGGGGGGGGAGAGGATTTACTGCTGGGAAACACAGATACATTGATTGCCCTGGGAGGCTCAGATCTCACCAACCTGGCTGGGCACAGCTGGTGACAATGGGGCGGTGAAGGGGCATAATGAGACAATGGAAGTGCTTGGAATGGAAAATTCCATATTTGCCCACTAGATGGCGATAAAAGAATCATAGAAATTATCCTAAAATACTTATCACCATCTAGTGGGCAAGTGCACAGCTGGTGACAATGGGGCGGTGCAGGGGAATAATAGGACCCTGGAAGAGCTCGTCATCAGAGTAACACCATCGCAGTCACTGTTTCAGCCTGAGTTTAAAAAGGGAATATTTATTTTACAGCATGTGGATACCCAAAGTGGATCTTCACTCTGCTAATTGACTCAAAGGATTTTCTTTATAAAATAATTTGCATATAAAATCTACCAGTAAAAAGGTGCATGTCCATTTGTGCTATATGAACAGGTGAAAAACGAATGTTCTTAGGCTATTTTCTGTTGTTCAAATGTTTTTCATTGATTTATAAAATGGAAAATTCCACATTTGCCCACTAGATGGCGCTAAAAATCAGAACTTATCCTAAAATACTTTGTCACCAGCTGGGCACTTGGCCACTAGATGGTGCTATGGGGTGGTGCAGGGGAATAATAAGACCCTGGAAGTGCTCATCATCAGAGCAACGCCATCGCAGTCACTGTTTCAGCCTGAGTTTAAAGGGAATATTTATTTTACTGCATGTGGATACCCAAAGTGGAACTTCACTCTGCTAATGTGCATTTATAAAATAATTTGCATAGCAAATCTCCAAATGAAAGTCTGTGTACATTCGTTCTATGCAAATTGGCCAAAAAAAAAAAAAAAAAAAGAATGTTATGAGGCTATTTCATGTGCTGGTAAAATGTTTTTCATCGATTTAACATGGAAAATTTCAAATTTGCCCACTAGATGGCGCTTATAATCACAGGAGTTATCCAATATTTCTTTTACTACACTCAGATGCTTAAAGTGGAACTCCACTCTGCAAATTGACCTAAAGGAGTGTATTTATAAAATGATTTGGGGACATCCATGTATATCCGTTTTTATACAAACTGGGCAAAAAAAAAAAAAAAGAATATTATGAGGTTATTTCCTGTGCTGGTCAAATGTTTTTTTTAATTTAAAACATAAAATTCCACATTTGTCCACTAGATGGGACTAATAATCACAGGAGTTATCCAATGACACATAGCACCACCTACTGGCCAAATGCACAGCTAAGCATCGCTAATGATGATGGGGCAGTGAAGGGGAACAATGAGACATTGGAAGCGTTCGTCATCAATCAGGGTAACGCCATCACGACCAATAATGTTCGAAGTGAATATTTCTTTTACTGCACACGGATGCATAAAGTGGAACTTCACTCTGCAAATTGACTTAGAGTGCACTTATAAAAGAATTTGCATAGCGAATCTCCGAAGAAAGGCACAAACATTCGTAAAAAGAATGTTATTAGGCCATTTCCTGTGCCGATTGAATATTTTTTCTTTGTGTCAAAACTGAAAAAATTCTACATTTGCCCACTAGATGGCGCTGAGGAGAATCACAGGAGTTATCCTATGACACGTAGCACCATCTAGTGGCCAAATACAGAGCTAGTGACAATAGGGACAGGGAATAATGAGACACTGCTATTGCTCATCATTAATCAGAGTATCGCAATAAAGAATGTTCCAGCCTGGGATGGAAGGGAATATTACTTTTACTGCACATGGATGTGCAAACTTCACTTTGCAAATTGACTTAAAGGAGTATTTATAAAATTATTTGGGACATTCATTCGATACGAATAACAACAAAAAGACAAAAAAAAAAAAAAAAACCCCACGAATGTTATTAAGAGTGTATTTATAAAAGAACTTGCATAGCAAATCTCCAAATTAAAGTCCACATACATTCGTTCTATGCAAATTGGGGAAAAAAAAAAAAAGAATGTTATGAGGGTATTTTCTGTGCTGGTCAAATGTTTTTAATTGATTTAAAAAACAGAAAATTCAACATTTGCCCACTAGATGGCGCTAATAATCACAGGAGTTATTCAATGATACGTAGCACCACCTACTGGCCAAATGCACAGCTAGGCATAGCTAATGATGATAGGGCAGTAAAGGGGAATAATGAGACATTGGAAGTGCTTTAAAATTCCACATTTGCCCACTAGATGGCGTTGAAGAGAATCACAGGAGTTATCCTATGACACATAACGCCATCTAGTGGCCAAATACAGAGCTAGTGACAATGGGGGACAGGTGACGGGAATAATGAGACATTGGAAGTGATTGAAAATTCTACACTTGCCCACTAGATGGCGATGAGGAGGATCACAGGAGTTATCCTATGACACATAACGCCATCTAGTGGCCAAATACAGAGCTAGTGACAATGGGGGACAGGTGACGGGGAATAATGAGACATTGGAAGTGATTGAAAATTCTACACTTGCCCACTAGATGGCGATGAGGAGGATCACAGGAGTTATCCTATGACACATAACGCCATCTAGTGGCCAAATACAGAGCTAGTGACAATGGGGACAGGCGACGGGGAATAATGAGACATTGGAAGCGCTTTAAAATTCCACATTTGCCCACTAGATGGCGTTGAAGAGAATCACAGAAATTATCCTATGACACATAACGCCATCTAGTGGCCAAATACAGAGCTAGTGACAATGGGGGACAGGTGACGGGGAATAATGAGACATTGGAAGCGCTTTAAAATTCCACACTTGCCCACTAGATGGCGTTGAAGAGAATCACAGGAGTTATCCTATGACACGTAGCGCCATCTAGTGGCCAAATACAGAGCTAGTGACAATGGGGACAGGCGAAGGGGAATAATGAGACATTGGAAGTGATTGAAAATTCTACACTTGCCCACTAGATGGCGATGAGGAGGATCACAGGAGTTATCCTATGACACGTAGCACCATCTAGTGGCCAAATGCAGAGATAGCGACAATGGGGACAAGCGATAGCGAATAATGAGACACTGGTAGTGCTCGTCATTAATCAGAGTATCGCCATCACAATCAATCATATCCCAGCCCTGAGATCGAAGGGAATATTTATTTTACTGCACACGGATGCTTAAAGTGGAACTTCACTCTGCAAATTGACTTAAGAGTGCATTTATAAAAGTGAAATGAAAGTCTGTGTACATTCGTTCTATAAGACTGGGAAAAAAATAAAATAAAATGAATGTTATGAGGCTATTTTCCTGTGCTGGTCAAATGTTTTTCATTAATTTAAAAACAGAAAATTCAACATTTGCCCACTAGATGGCGCTGAGAATCACAGGAGTTATCTAATGACATGTAGCACCATCTACTGGCCAAATGCAGAGCTGGGGGCAGTGAAGGGGAATATTGAGAGATTGGAAATGGTTATCATTAATCAGAATGACGCCATCCAATCAATGGACATGGAGTGTATTTATAAAATAATTTTGGACATGCATTCTATACCAATAGGGCAAAAAAACAAAAAAAAAAAAACAAAAAAAAAAAAAAAAAAACGAATGTCATTAGGCTAGTTCCTGTGCTGCTCGAATGTCTTTCATTGCTTTAAAACATTTGCTCACTAGATGGCGCTGAGAACCATAGGAACTATTTTCCATACTGGCCAAACGCACAACCAATGAGAATGGAGCAATGAAGGGGAATAAAGGGACACTGGGAGTGCTGGTCATTAATCAGAGTAACGCCACCGCAATCATGTTTCCAGCCTGAGATCGAAGGTAAGATTTATTTCACTGCACACGGATACCTAGAGTGGAACTCTGCTCTACAAATTTAAATAAAGTTGTGCAAAAAAAAAAAAATAGAACAAAAATTCTTCTAAAGAAAATGCATATACATTCGTTCCATAGGAATCAGACATAGAATCAAACAAATTAAACAAATGTCATTGGGCTATTTCTTGCATTGGTTGAATGTTGTTAAAGAGGTTGTAAACCCATTAAAATTAATTAATGTTTTTTTCACCCTGAAAGAGAAACCCATGATGAGCTAGTATGCCTAGCCTAGTTACCTATAGGTAAGCCTTATCATAGGCTCACCTATAGGAACAACTTGCAGAGGAGGGTTTACTTCCTCTTTCATGGATTTCAAACTATAAATACCATTTCTGCCCACTAGGTGGTGCTAGGGAGCATAAGAATTATCCTATCATACTTCACACCATCTAGTGGCCAAATGCAGTATTTTTTTTTAAATCAATGAAAGACATTGTTTTTTTTTTTGGGGGGGGGGGGAGGGGGGTCTATTGCTTGTTTTGTTTTTTCTTTGGGGGGTATATTTTTTCTTTTTTTTTTGGGGGGGTATTTCTGATTAATTTTTCTATTGCGAGGGTCTATTTTTTGTGTTTTTTTTTTGGGGGGGGGTCTATTTCTTTTTTTTATTGGGGGTCTATTTCTTCTCTCTTTATGGGGGGTCTATTTCTTGTTTCTTTATGGGGGATCTATTTCCTTTTTTTTTTTCTCTTTGGGGGGTCCATTTCTTTTTTTGGGGCAGGGAGGGGGGTCTATTTCGTGTTTTTTTTTGGGGGGGGGGGTCTTTTTTGTTGTTTTTACTTTGCCTTTTTCCGTCAACCCCCGACCCAATAAAAAAAAAAAAAAAAAAGGATTTCAGGGACGGCCTACTTTAAGTTTTTCCATGTCATGAAGGCACATCCGATGTTTTACCTGCACTGCCCTCTGCTGGTGATATCAGGTATTACATGGTGAACATACAAGCACCGCTGTATATGAATGGAGGGGCTTTGGTGTTTTGAATGCATAAAGAGCCCCTGTTGGGCAGGGGAGAGGAGGGGAGGAGGAGGGGGAGGAGGAGGTGGGGGGAGGGGAAGGGTGAGGGGAAAGGGGAGGGGAAAGGGGGGAGGGGAAAGGGAAGGGGGAGGGGAGGAAATGTCACCTTTTTAGCATAAGTGTTACCAGCACAACGCACAGCTTCCTATTGGAGGAAATTAACCCCTTAAAGCGGATTTCCGGGCACAAAAAAACATCACTGAAATCTATTGCTCAATAGCCACACGGGATAGAAATCCACATTGTGTGCACCAAATGCCTTTTCAAAACTAGATATTACCTTCTAAAAGTAGCCGTGACATCACCACTGTGCTGTCCATAGCTTGAGCAGAGCTGTAGGAGGGGCACAGAAAGCTCCACCCACTACAGAAACTACAGGAGGGGGCGGAGAAAAGACCATTCACTGCACAAGGAGAGAAATTACAGCTGTGGGAGGGGCCCAGAAGGCCACACCCCCAACAGAAAACCACAGGAGGCAGTGACAAGACCAGTCCACCTGCACAAGGAAAGCGTGCAGAGCTGTGGGAGGGGCCCAGCAGGCTCCACCTGCTATAGAAAACTACAGAAGGGGCGGAGACCAGACCGGTCATCCTGTGCAAAGAGCAGAGCTGTGGGAGGAGCTCAGCAGGCTCCACCCACTAAAGAAAACAACAGGAGAGGCGAAGACTAAACTAGCCCTCCTTGCACAAGAAGAGAAAAGCTGTGGGAGGGGCCCACCTGGCTCCACCCACTGCAAAAAACTACAGAAGGGGCAGAGACAGAACCAGCAAACCTGGACAAGGAGAGAAAAGCTGTGGGAGGGGCCAATCAGGCCACACCCACTACAGAAAACTACAGGAGGCGCGGGACTAAATCAGCCCCCCTTGCACAATTAGGCAAAAGCTGTGGGAGGGGCCCAGCAGGCTTCACCCACTGCAGAAAACTCCAGGTGGGGGGCAGAGACAGGACCAGTCCCCCTGCACAAGGAGAGAGAGCAGAGCCGTGGGGGGGGGGGGGGGCAGCAGGGTCCACCCACTAAAGAAAACTCCAGGAGGGGGCGGAGACAAGACCAGTCTCCCTGCACAAGGAAAGAGATCAGCAGTAAGTGGTCTTTATTCCCCGAGTTCCCCTTTATCCCGGGTCCCGTCCCCGCTCTGTACTTATAACTCAGTTCAGGATTTGAATGTCGCCTCGCTCTAGCGAAGGTTTCCAGCATCTGCCAAGCCGCACCCCGAAGGCCGCCGTTCCCTGATACAAAGGAAGTGCAATCTACACGCAGACCACATGACCCTGGCACAGCGCCCGGGGTGTGCATGCCCCGCTTACCCTCGGGGGACGTGTCACAGTGCGGGAAAAGTTCAGCACAGGCCAATAAAACAGAGGAAACCTTCCTGATACAACGTACAATGTGGGAAAGAACTAGAACCCCTGCTGATTTTGTACGTTCGCCCGCTGACAAAAATGATCAGTCTGTAATTTTATTGGTCGGTTTATTTTACCAGCGAGAGACAGAAAAACAACAAAAATATCCAGAAAAATGCATTTCATAAAAGTTATAAATTGATTTGCATTTTATTGAGTGAAATAAGTATTTGATCCCCGACCAATCAGCAAGATTTCTACCTCCCAGGTGTCTTCTATAGAGGTAACAAGCTCAGATTAGGACTCTCTTAAAGGGAGTGCTACTAATCTCAGCTTGTCCATGGAAGATCTCACCTCGTGGAGATTCAATGATCATGAGAACGTGAGGAATCAGCCCAGAACTACGCGGGAACATCTTGTCAATGATCTCAAGGCAGCTGGGACCATAGAGTGAAATAACTATTTGATCTCCTACCATTTAGCAAGATTTCTGGCTCCCAGGTGTCTTCTATACAGGTAACAAGCTCAGATTAGGACTCTCTTAAAGGGAGTGCTCCTAATCTCAGCTTGTTATCTGTATAAAAGACACCTGTCCACAGAAGCAATCAACCAATCACATTCCAATCTCTCCATCATGGCCAAAACAAAAGAGATGTCCAAGGATGTCAGGGAGAAGATTGAAGACCTACACAAGGCTGGAATGGGCCACAAGACCATCGCAAACCAGCTTGGTGAGAGAGTGACAACAGTTGATGCGATTATTCTGGCTCCCAGGTGTCTTCTATACAGGGAAAAAGCTGAGAATAGGAGGATTCTCTTAAAGGGAGTGCTCCTAATCTCAGCTTGTTCCCTGTATAAAAGTCACCTGTCCACGGAAGCCATCAATCAGATTCCAATCTTTCCACCATGGCCAAGAACAAAGAGATGTCCAAGGATGTTGGGGAGAAGATTGTAGACCTACACAGGGCTGTAATGGGCTACAAGACCATCGCCAAGCAGCTTGGTGAGAGGGTGACAACAGTTGGTGCGATTATCCACAAATGGAAGAAACACAAAATAACTGTCACTCTCCCTCGGTCTGGGGCTCCATGGAAGATCTCACCTTGTGGAGATTCAATGATGATAACGGTGAGAAATCAGCCCAGAAATACACGGGAACATCTTGTCAATGACCTCATGGCAGCTGGGACCATAGAGTGAAATAACTATTTGATCCCCTACCATTTAGCAAGATTTCTGGCTCCCAGTTGTCTTCTATACAGGGAACAAGGTGAGATTAGGAGGACTCTCTTAAAGGGAGTGCTCCTAATCTCAGCTTGTTCCCTGTATAAAAGTCACCTGTCTACGGAAGTAATCAATCAGATTCCAATCTCTCCACCATGGCCAAAACAAAAGAGATGTCCAAGGATGTCTGGGAGAAGATTGTAGACCTACACAGGGCTGGAATGGGCCACAAGACCATCGCAAACCAGCTTGGTGAGAGGGTGACAACAGTTGATGCGATTATTCTGGCTCCCAGGTGTCTTCTATACAGGGAACAAGCTGAGATTAGGAGGACTCTCTTAAAGGGAGTGCTCCTAATCTTAGCTTGTTACCTGTATAAAAGACACCTGTCCACGGAAGCAATCAATCAATCAGATTCCAATCTCTCCACCATGGCCAAGACCAAAGATCTGTCCAAGGATGTTGGGGAGAAGATTGTAGACCAACACAAGGCTGGAATTGGCTACAAAACCATCGCCAAGCAGCTGGGTGAGAGGGTGACAACAGTTGGTGCGATTATTCACAAATGGAAGAAACACAATAACTGTCAGTCTCCCTCAATCTGGGGCTCCATGGAAGATCTCACCTCGTGGAGATTCAATGATCATGAGAACGGTAAGGAATCAGCCCAGAACTACACGGGAGAATCTTGTCAATGATCTCAGGGCAGCTGGGACCATAGTCACCAAGAAAACAATTGGTAACACACTACGCCCTGAAGGACTGAAATCCTTCAGCGCCCGCAAGGTCCCCCTGCTCAAGAAATCACATGTACAGGACTGTCTGATGTTTGCTAATGAACATCTGAATGATTCAGAGGAGAACTGGGTGAAAGAGTTGTGGTCGGATGAGACCAAAATCAAGCTCTTTGGCATCAACTCAACTCGCCGTGTTTGGAGGAGGAGGAATGCTGCCCTATGACCCCAAGGACACCGTCCCCACCGTC
Source organism: Pelophylax lessonae (assembly GCF_965119305.1). NCBI lineage: Eukaryota > Metazoa > Chordata > Amphibia > Anura > Ranidae > Pelophylax > Pelophylax lessonae. The sequence goes on from NC_138774.1 coordinate 293,772,269, forward strand.
ATACATGGAGGTGGAAACATTATGCTTTGGGGTGATTTTCTGCTAAGGGGACAGGACAACTCCACCCCATCAAAGGGACGATGGACGGGGCCATGTACGGTCACATCTTGGGTGAGAACCTCCTTCCCACAGCCAGGGCATTGAAAATGGGTCGTGGTTGGGTCTTCCAGCATGACAATGACCCAAGACACACGGCCAAGGCAAGAAAGAAGTGGCTCAAGAAGAAGAATATTAAGGTCCTGGAGTGGCCTAGTCAGTCTCCAGCCTTTACTCCCATAGAAAATATATGGAGGGAGGTGAAGGTTCGAGTTACCAACGTCAGCCTCCAAACCTTAATGACTTGGAGAGGAGTGGGACAAAATCCCTCCTGAGATGTGTGCAAACCTGGTGGCCAACTACAAGGTCACAGATCATCAGAGGTTGGACATTTCTTGTAGTTGGTGACCAGGTTTGCACACATCTTAGGAGGGATTTGGTCCACTCTTCTTTACAGATCTTCTCTAAATCCTTAAGATCTTTTGGCAACTCGAAGTTTCAGCTCCCTCCATAAATTTTCTATAGGATGAAGGTCTGGAGACTGGCTAGGCCGCTCCATGACCTTCATGTGCTTCTTCTTGAGCCATTACTGTGTTGCCTTGGCCGTGTGTTTTGAGTCATTGTCATGCTGGAAGACCCATCCACAACCCATCTTCAGTGTTCTGGCTGCGCGATTGTACCGCAATTCGTTGGGTGAAAATCGCAGCAAAATTGCGCCACGTTTGGGGTGCCATAGGAAGCCATGGGAATAGTATGGGGAATGATTCGGGATCCGAGACGCCTATATGTGAATGGAGCCTAGAGGAGAAGCATCATTTAACTGGAAAGTTTACAAGTTGTCAGATTAACCGCTTGTGTAGAAGAGCCACGTTTTTTTTTTTTTTACTGAAAATAGGGAATTTTTTATTTTTTTTTTGACATGTTAAAATGTTCATTTTAGGCTTAAAGATTAGTTAAAACCCCCCAAAAATGTTAAATATTTTCTAAAAAGCAAAATAAAATAGTGGGAGTTGCATTTTTTTTTATGTCACATGATCTTTGAGCATATGTCTATGAAACTTTATTTTTTAACTGAAAATAAGGATTTTTTTTTTTTTTTTTTTTGACATGTTAAGATGTTAATTTTTAGGATTAAAGATTGGTTAAAACCCCGAAAAAACATATTTTCCAAAAGCGAAAAATAATGGTGGGAGTTGCATTTTTTTTTTTATTTCACATGATCTTTGAGCATATGTCTATAAAACTTTTTTTTTTTTTTTTTTTACTGAAAATAAGGAATTTTTTGACATGTTAAAATGTTCCTTTTAGGCCTAAAAAGATTAGTTAAAACCCCGAAAAAACATTCTATATTTTCTAAAAGCGAAATAAAAAAGTGGGAGTTGCATTTTTTTATGTCACATGATCTTTGAACATATGTCTATGAAACTTTTTTTTTTTTACTGAAAATAAGGGATTTTTTTTTTTTTTTTTGACATGTTAAAATGTTAAATTTTAGGATTACTTAAAACCCCTAAAAAATGTTATACATTTTCTAAAAGCGAAATAAAATGGTGGGAGTTGCATTTGTTTATGTCACATATTTTTTTTTTTTTTATACTGAAAATAAGGAATTTTTTTTTTTTTTTTTTTATTCTGTATTTGTTTAGCGCACAAAGGAAATGATACGTCATCAAATACAGCGACATTGCTAAAAGTTTAATTTTTAGGCCACACAAACACAATAAAATCACTCAATTGCTTTTGGTAAAATATAAGACACGCGACTGCACCGAGTAAGTAGATACCAAACATGCCAAGCCATATGATGGCGTACGCCTGCGAAACGGCAACAAACTACGGTACCCAAAACGGTCCACAGGGAGCGCTATAAAAGTCTTTGCTGGTCTTTAGTTCGGAATATGAAGTCCGATTGGTGGCCCGAGAATTTTTGCTAGCACACCATTTGTAGCGATACCCAAATACGTGTGGCGCAGTCGTAGCGGGCGCACCGAAGCATGCCTTTACATTCTTATGTGCATTTACATGGGGGTGGGGGTGGGGGGGGGCCCTAACAGGTTTTTTTTTTTTTTTTTTTTATATATTAGTGCCATGGTACACAGGGAAAATTAAATAGAATAGCATGGAATAAAATTTAAACTTTTTAACTACAGCAACACTATTTTTTAACGAATGCCAAAAAACAAAAAAACAAAAAAAAAAAACAGATAAATAAAAAAAAAGTAAAAATAAAAAAAGTAAAAAAAAAAAAAGTAAAAAAGTAAAAAAAAAAAAAGTAAAAAAGTAAAAAAAAAAAAAGTAAAAAAAAAAAAAAAAAAGCAGTAGAAGTTTTTTTTTTTTTTTTGTTTACGGTGTATTATAGTGTTTCACCCCTTCAGTACCGGCCACTTTCACCCCTGCCCAGACCAATTTTCAGCTTTCAGCGCTCTCAGACTTTGAATGACAATTGCGCGGTCATGCTACACTGTACAAAAATGAAAAGTTTCATTTTTTTCACACAAATAGAGCTTTCTTTTGGTGTTATTTTAATCACAACTGGGATTTTTATTTTTTTTTTACAAAAAAAAAAAAAAAAGAAACTGGAAAGTTTTGAAAAAAATAAAACTTTTTCTTAGTTTCGGTCCGTATATTTTGTAAATAAGTCATTTATCTCCTTCACTGATGTACGCTGATGAGGCGGCACTGATGGGCTGCACTGATGATGTAGCACTAACATGCCGCACTGATGGGCATTAATATGCCGCACTGATAGGCACTGATGGGCACCGCTGAGGTGGCACTAATATGCCGTACTGATGGGCACTGATAGGAAACACTGATGGGCACTGATGAGTTGGCACTAATATGCCGCACTGATAGGCAACACTGATGGGCACTGCTGAGGTGGCACGAATATGCCACACTGATGGGCACTGATAGGAAACACTGATGGGCACTGATGAGTTGGCACTAATATGCCGCACTGATAGGCAACATTGATGGGCACTGCTGAGGTGGCACGAATATGCCACACTGATGGGCACTGATAGGAAACACTGATGGGCACTGATGAGTTGGCACTAATATGCCGCACTGATGGGCACTGATAGGCAACACTGATGGGCAAGACTGATGAAGTGGCACTAATATGCTGCACTGATGGGTAACACTGATGGGCTCTGATAGGCAACACAGATGGGCACTGATAGGCAACACTGATGGGCAAGACTGATGACGTGGCACTAATATGCGCGCACTGATAGGTATCACTGATAGGCACTAATGGGCAACACTGATGGGCACTGATGAGGTGGCACCAATATGCCGCACTAATAAGAAACACTAATAGGCGGCACTGATGGGCACTAATTGGGGTCACTGATGTGCATTTATTTTATTATAATTTAATCAGTGCCCCCATTACCTGTCCTGGACTCCCCTTTGAGGAGGAGCAGCTGATTGGCTCTCCTCACCACACTCTGACAGTGTGAGACGAGGAGCACCGAATAACGGCACTTCCGCATTTACATGTGACCGGCTGTGATTGGACACAGCCGATCACATGGGTAAAGAGCCGCGTCATTGGCTCCTTACCATGATCGGGGTCACACCGTGTCCATATGACGTCGTCCCAGAACGAGAGCCACGCTGCACTGCTCCGCTGTCATTTGTTGGGCGGGCGGCAAGTGGTTAAAGTGAATGTAAAGTAATTTTTTTGGCTTCTCCTCTCCTCAGTGTGCCACCATAGGAAGCCGCATCCTATAGTGGCACACCTGCAGGCTCGATTCTGAGCCGCACTGCCTGCTTCCATAGACACACAAAGTGTGGTTCGACTCCGCCCCCACCACCCAGTCACAGGATTTGACTGACAGCAGAGCGAGCCAATGGGGGCTAATAGCTTTCTAATGCTTCATAAACAGAATCAGTGCCATCTTATATGGGGCCAAAATGATAAAATAAAATGTAGACTTTTTAACTACAGTACCACTGTTTTTTTTTTAATAATTGCCAAATAAAGTAAAAAAGAAAAAAAAAAAAAAAAAAACACCGGTAAAAATAAAATAAAAAAAAAAAAATAGGTAAAAATAAAAAAAAAGCATATTTTTTTCTAGTTCTGTTGCATAGACAAAAAAAAAGTATTCCATAAAAAAAAAAAAAAAAAATAATAATAATTTTTGCAAGAAAAGACATAAAAAAATATCAATATAACTTGGGTTATCTTGTGTTGTTGCCTATAGCGGAAATGTGAGCGCTTCTGGGGTCCATTGGGGGGAGCTGAATGGGTTATTTATAGTGATCTGAATTCTGGAAATAAATGATTGTTCATAGCTCCCATTCATTGGTTGATGGAGATGATACAACAGATACTGTTTGCAGCCGATGCTTTCACGGATGTCACTTTGTAAATTTGAAAGCAAAGGTTGCAAGATGACTTCAATCCTGGGAAGTCCCCGCCATGTGCCGAGGTGACAATAGGGGGGGGGGGTTGGTGTCTGTGACTCACTTCTACCAGAAAGGGGACGCGCATGGCGCAAAAAAAAAAAAAAATCCAATTTTTGAAGGATGTGTAACCTGCCTGTAGTGTAGCGTGCTGCTGGAATTGCTGCATGCACAATTTTCGGTCCGTTGCAGTGCGTTGGGCGGACCATTCAATGAATGGGCGGTCCTAACAAGGCGGCCATTGCAGGAATCCCCCTGCAGCGTACCAGGCGGGTGTGAATGGGCCCCCACGGACTCGGTGTATTTAACTTACATAGCAGTGCAATAGTTTTCTATTTCTGAAAACTTACCTGGATGGTTTTGGCATCGGAATTTTAAGTATTTTTGCACGAAAAAAAAAAAATTTGGCATCGTTTTTTTTTTTAAAATCATATGACATTTGGTTACACATTCATCACAATTCGAAAAAACAGAATTTTTGTAAAATCTTACCTGTAAAATTCCTTTCTCTGAGTCCTCCGACAGTCGCCGCCTCCTCTAAGTCATCACTATTGGGTATTGACTTCCGTTCCGCAGGAACAGCTAGGCATAAAGACTTAGTCAAAAGAACAAAGGCATTTGCATAGACACACCCACGGGGGCTGTCCCATCTGGTCAATACCCCCCCTGCATCACCACTCCCAACTCAGTTTGGTAGTATAGCAGTAGGTAATAAGAACCCTAAAAGAGGGGCGGGGGCGGCGACTGTCGGAGGACTCAGAGAAAGGAATTTTACAGGTAAGATTTTACAAAAATTCAGTTTTCTCTAAGTCGCCCCCTCCTCTAAGTCATCACTATTGGGATGTCCCAAAGCAGTATAGACATGAGAGGTGGGAGACGCAACAGTAGAAAAGGCAACGCAGTACCCACATCAGAGAAAGGAATCTTACAGCACCGTAAGAGAACCAACTGGGCAACAGAAAACAATGCTCAACAGGAGCAACAGCCCAGGAAAGCAAATACCAACAGCCAGGGACCCAGAGAAAAAATTCAAGGGTCCATCATGGCACTGCCGCACTGAGAACTTTGCGGCCAAAAGAAGCATCAGCTGATGCCAGAACATCTACTTTGTAGAATTTGGAAAAGGTGTGCACCGACGACCAAGTCGCAGCCTTGCACACCTGGGCCACTGAGGCCCGAAGCCAATAGGCCCAGGACGCACTCAAAGATCTGGTAGAGTGCGCCTTAACAGGGAAGGGTGGAACCCGTTCCTTCAAAGCGTAAGCCTGTTCAATGGTCTGTCTGATCCATTTGGCAATAGTTGCTGCGGACGCAGCCATACCCTTCCGAGATCTGTCAGGAAGGACAAATAGGGAACCCATTTCCGAAAGGATTCCGTAGACGACAGGTAAACCCTGATCGCCCTGACAACATCCAAGGAATGCAAAGCAATCTCCTTCGGATGCTTAGGCTTCGTACCAAGCGAAGGCAGGACAATGTCCTCATTAAGGTGAAACTCAGTGATCACCTTAGGAAGAAAGGAAGGGGGTGGTCTCAGAACCACCTTATCCTTGTGAATGATCAAGTAAGGAGAGCGGCAAGACAACGCCGCCAGCTCCGACACTCTGCGAGCCGAAGTGATCGCCACTAAAAAGGCAACCTTCTTAGACAGCAGAGGTAACGATATCTCCCTTATGTATTCAAAAGGGAGAACGCTGTAACACGGACAGAACCAAGTTCAAGTCCCATGGAGGTGAAGGCTCCTTCCTGGGAGGAGCCAAACGTCGCACACCTCGAGTGAAGGTGCGAATCAAGGAATGAGACGCCACAGGGCGTTGGAAAAGAACAGCCAGTGCAGATACCTGGCCCTTTATCGTGGCCAGCGCCAGGCGCTGGTCCACTCCAGACTGGAGGAAAGCCAACACTCTCGACACCGAGTAAGAGCGAGGGGAGAACCCCCTGGACTCACACCAGGCGAAATAAGCCTTCCAGGTGCAGTAATAGATTTTACCATAGGAGGATTTCCTAGCCTAGATTAGAGTAGGGATAACCTCAGGGAAGAGACCCTTGTCCCTCAGGACCTGGGTCTCAACAGCCAGGCCGTTAAAGCCAGCGACTGTAAAGCAGGATGGAAAATCGGACCCTGAGACAGGAGATCTTCCCGCATTGGCAGTCGCCACGGAGGCGCCACTGCCAGGTGAACAATGTCGGCGTACCAGGACCGGCGAGGCCAGTTCGGTGCCACCAGAATCACTAGGTGCGGTTCCGAGGTTAACCTGCGGAGGAACCTGGACAGCAACTGAATCGGAGGAAAGGCATACATCAGACAATACTGATGCCAAGGGGCCACTAACGCATCCGAGGCGTCCGCCAGCGGATCGCACGTTCTTGCCACAAACCTTTCCATCTTTCGGTTTAGCCGAGATGCGAACAGATCCACGTCCGGGGATCCCCACTTCGCACACAGCATTTGGAAGACCCCCGTGTGTACGGACCATCCCCCCTGGTCCAGGGTCTGGCGGCTCAGATAGACGGCCTGCCAATACTCCACACCCGGAAGTGAACTGCTGAGATCGCCGGGACATGAGTCTCGGCCCAAGACAGAATGTCTGTCACCACCCGGGCCGCCCGAGCACTTCTGGGGCCCCCTTGGTGGTTGATGTAATCCACCGCGGTAGCATTGTCCGTCCGTACACGGACAGGACGACCCCGAAGACGGTCCGACCACTGGAAGAGAGTTTTATCGCTCGTAGTTCCAGCACATTTATCGGGAGGGAGGATTCCTCCTCCGACCAAGTGCCCTGGGCAGACAGGTTGCCCAGGACCCCACCCCAGCCCGACAGGCTGGCATCCGTGGTAATCACCGTCCACACCAACGGACGGAAGGACTTGCCCTCTGCCACCGACGGGGGCTGGAGCAACCCCAGAAGAGCCAATCTGGTCTGACGGTGCAATAAGACACTCAGATCCAGAGACTGAGGCAGTCTGTCCCACCTGGCCAGGATCTCCGCCTGGAGAGCCCACGTGTGAAACTGAGCAGAGCGTATCGCCTCGAAGGCTGATACCATCAACCCCAGGCCCCGCATACAGGTCCTGAGTGACAAGGACGGATTGTCCCTGAGGGACTTGAGCTCGTCCTGCAAGGTCCGAAGGCTTTTCCTCCGGCAAGAACACCTTTGCCTGAGCAGAGTCTAGAATCATTCCCAGAAAGGGAAGACGAACCGATGGAGACAACGTCGATTTCTGAACGTTGATGGTCCATCCGAACTCCTGGAGCGTCTGTACCGTGGTGGACAGATCGCGCACTAGGTCCTGGCTGACACACGATCTCAAAAGTAGATCGTCCAGGTAACCCAAGACCGCAATGCCCTGATCCCTCAGCAGGCCCAGAACCGGCGCCAACACTTTGGTAAAAACCCTTGGTGCCGAAGCGAGACCGAAAGGTAACGCCACAAACCGGTAGTGGTCCTCTGCGATATCAAACCGAAGGTACCGCTGATGACCACCGAAAATGGGGATGTGCAGGTACGCATCCTTGAGATCTATTGAGGCCAGGAATTCCCCTGGGTTCAGAGAAGCCTCCACCGAGCGGAGAGATTCCATACGGAATTTCCAAATGCGCACAAAGCGGTTCAGCGTTGTCAGGTCCAGAACAGGACACACTTTGCCCTCCTTTCTGGCACAGTGAACAGATTTTAACAAAACCCCCGAAACCTGTCCCGATGAGACACCGGGACAATCACCCTCTGAGCAAGACGGTCCTGAACCGCGTGGTGCAGGTCCTGCAGACGCCCCGGATGCAAATGAAGATTTGAGGGAGAAAATCTGTCCGCCGGCCGGGAAGGGAATTTGATCTTGCATCTTGATCGAATGATTTCCTGAACCCACCTGTCCGAAATTCGGAGCAGCCAAAGTTGGAGGAAACCGCGCAAACGGCCCCCCACTCCAGAAATGGGTGAGGACGCCCCTTCAGGCAGAGGCGGACTGACCCGCCGAGCCGGCATAGCCTGACTTCTGCTAACCCGCCCAGAGCTTCTTCTGACTGCCCTGGGCCTTGAAGGGCTTGCCCTAGGATTGGTTCCGAAAGGCACGAAAGGACCCCTGAGTGGATCTAGGCGCAGAACCCCGCTTGCCTCGAAAGGACTTGTTCTGTCGGGTTCTGGGGCAGCAAGTGCTCTTGCCCCCTGTGACGCCCGTCACCAGGGTATCCACCGCCTCGCCATAAAGGCGAGAGCCAGCATAGGGAAAACCAGCAACTGTTTCTTGCGAGGACTGGTCAGCCGACCAGCTTTTCCGCCACATCAGCCGCCGGTGCAGCACCAAGACACTAGAGAGGCGAGCCACTAAAGGGGCCTCATTTAAGGCCGCATCACACAAATACATGATTCCTTGGTGAATTTTATCCACCATTTCCAGCCGGGCAGGCGGAACATCATCAGACACGAGGTTGCTCCTAGGCACCTTAGTCCATTCCGCCATCGCCTGAGCCACCAAAACGGACGCGAAAATGGGTCCGAGCCAAGAGCCCGCCACCGAATAGGAATGGTGGGCAAGAGACTCCAACCACCGGTCCGTGGGATCCCAGAAAACCGGGGTATCCTCAGCAGGAACCAGTGTAGCCTTGTTTAACATGGCCACGGTGTGATCAACCTGTGGAGGCACACACCATCGTGATTCCATAACCGGAGCAAAGGGATAAAGCAATTTGAACCGACTAGGCACCAGGAATGGACGTTTTAACGTGCGCCATACTTCATTAACCGCGTAATGAAACTCAGCGGGCCAGGAAAAAGCCTGCGCCGACTTGTGGGTCCTGTGGGTCCCAAATGAGGACACCACGCCCGGAGGACTGGGCTCATCCTCCAAATGCAGTGTTTCCGTAACAGAAACAATTAAATCATCCATGGTCGCCCGCTCTGCAGGCGACCCCGGGGAAGAGGTATTAACCCCTTCCACCTCTGCCTTCCCCTCAGACCCCAACGGGTCCAAGGATGAGCGAGACCCTGAAAAGGGCACGCCGCAGCAGCAGCAGCCATATCACCATCTTAATTAGAGGAGAGAGACAATCCGAGCCTCTTTTTTAGCAGCACGTTCAGCCATCAGCGGCCAAATCAGGTCTCAGAGGGGCCACAGGAGAATTGGGGACCCCCACCAGAGCTGGGGGGAATTTTCTGTCCCGATAATCCATTGCTCAAATGACAATCAAAGTGCAAAAGAAAAAAATTTGTACTGCCCCTTTTAAGAGCGCTGCGGAGCGCGCAGCCCACCGCTACAGCAACAGGGACAAAAGACCCCCAAACAGGAGAAGACAAAACGGAGCTACAATGACAATACAGAAAAAATTATTGAGAGCAATAACCTGCAGAGCCCCGCAGAGTGTTGCCACCGATGACCTAGGCTGAACGTATAGGCTGCATGACTCAGGGAAAATGGCTGCCCCATTGGATTGCATTGAAGGCTCCGCCGAAATGGCCGCCGAATCATGCGGTCGGAACGATCGTTCGGCTACTGCAAAATGGTGGCGGATGGCGCCAAAAAACAGCATGTAGATAGCCCACAAAGAAGCCCAACATGCCTGCCCATTCTTAAAATGGTGGACCGCGCGGTTTTCTCCCGCTGCGGTCGCCGCAGATGCAGTCTGTACCCCCCAAACACCGAAGTGACACAGGGACAGGGACCCCCAAACACACAGCACCGCAGTGCATGTACAAGCAATCCCTGCAGGGATCGCACCAGGGAGTCACACAGGCACAGACATGGGGAACACACAGCAACACAGACCGCCACCCCAGACAGAGGCCCCACACAGAAGTACTTACCTGTACCAGATGGCGTGGGGAGCCTCTCAGAACGGAAAGCCGCTGTCCTCATCTGACAGGGAATGCCGTTAGCCAGGGACATTGCACTGCATGCAGGGCAGATGCGTCCATCAGGGATGGGTCGTTCATAATGCCAGGGCAAACCATAGCTGAACGCTCGATGGCGGGCTGGGGGTCCATCTGACCCTCTGCCCTGGAGAACCAGGGCGGTCAGTCCGAATCCCAGCACCGCATGATCCATCTTCATCCGAAGAGAAGACTAACACTAAAGCTGACAAAATAAACAGCTAGTAAAGTAAGAAAAAACTGACATTTTCAAAGAAAATCAAAGAAAGATTAGATAGGCTGAGACTGAAGCCCCAGCACAGGGAAGCCTAACTACTCCTGACGCTAGGCAGAAAGAAACTGAGTTGGGAGTGGTGATGCAGGGGGGGTATTGACCAGATGGGACAGCCCCCATGGGTGTGTCTATGCAAATGCCTTTGTTCTTTTGATTAAGTCTTTATGCCTAGATGTTCCTGCGGAACGGAAGTCAATACCCAACAGTGATGACTTAGAGGAGGCGGCGACTGTCGGAGGACGTAAGAGAAATACATTTATCACAAGTGAAAACAAAGAAAACAATAAAAAAAATATATAATAAAAGTAACGCTAATGAAAATAAAAACAATTACTAATATTACCACCACTAAAAATAATAGTGACAACAAATACCACTACTACACCACCAACAACAAAAACAAATATTACTACTAATATTATTAACAAAAACAAAAACTACTACTACCACCACCAGATATTATCAGATTTGTTTTTATTGTTGTTATTAAACAAAAAAAAAAATACTACTACTATTGCTATTGCTACGAACAACAGCAATCAATACTACTACTACAAACAGCAATCAATACTACTACTACAAACAGCAATCAATACTACTACTACAAACAGCAATCAATACTACTACTACTACAAACAGCAATCAATACTACTACTACGGTACTAACAATAAAAACAAATACTACTACTACTACTACTAACAATAAAAAACAACAACAACTACTACTACCACCATTAAAACAAATACTACTAACAATAAAAACATACTACTACTACTAACAATAAAAACATACTACTACTACTACTACTACTAACAATAAAAACAACAACAACTACTACTACCACCATTAAAACAAATACTACTAACAATAAAAACAAAATCTTACTACTACTACTAACAATAAAAACATACTACTACTACTACTACTACTAACAAACAATAAAAACATACTACTACTACTACTACTAACAATAAAAACATACTACTACTACTACTACTACTAACAATAAAAAACAACAACTACTACTACCACCATTAAAACAAATACTACTAACAATAAAAACATACTACTACTACTAACAACAATAAAAACAAAATCTTACTACTACTACTAACAATAAAAACATACTACTACTACTACTACTACTAACAATAAAAACATACTACTACTACTACTACTACTAACAATAAAAACATACTACTACTACTACTACTACTAACAATAAAAACATACTACTACTACTAACAATAAAAACATACTACTACTACTACTACTACTACTACTACTACTAACAATAAAAACATACTACTACTACTACTACTAACAATAAAAACATACTACTACTACTAACAATAAAAACATACTACTACTACTACTAACAAACAATAAAAACATACTACTACTACTAACAATAAAAACATACTACTACTACTACTACTACTACTACTACTACTAACAATAAAAACATACTACTACTACTACTACTAACAATAAAAACATACTACTACTACTACTACTACTACTAACAAACAATAAAAACATACTACTACTACTACTACTACTACTACTACTACTACTACTAACAATAAAAACATACTACTACTACTACTACTACTAACAAACAATAAAAACATACTACTACTACTACTACTACTACTACTACTACTACTACTACTAACAATAAAAACATACTACTACTACTACTACTACTACTAACAATAAAAACAACAACAACTACTACTAACAATAAAAACAAATCCTACTACTACCACCACCAGATAATATAATCATCATATTTGTTTTTATTGTTGTTGTGGTCAGCGCTAACAATAAAAACCAACACTACTACTGTTACTACTACAACGAACAACAATAAAAACAAAATACTACTACTACGAACAATAAAAAAAAAAAAAAAAGACCTACTACTATGAACAATAAAAATAAAAAAAATTAAAAAAACTACTACTATGAACAATAAAAACAAAAATACTACTACCACCACCACCACCATATAATTTTATTAATATTATGTTTATCATATTTGTTTTTTTTTGTTGTTGTGGTTATTAACAACCACAACAAAAATAAAAACAAATACTACTACTACTACACAATAATAGAAACAAATACTACTACCACCAACAACAACTACCACTACAAACAACAACAAGAATAAAAAACAAAAAATACTACTGCTGCTACTAACACCAATAAAAACAAATAAAAAATAAAAACAATAATAATAATAATAATAATAATAATAATAATAAATAGTAAAACCCAAAAGCGTTCTCTATGCTCGGCATATACAAATGTGAAACATTTTTCATAAGCAAATCCCTTTGTTGGAAGTTGGCGGCGATGTTTCTGGTTTGGAGAGGCTGCCTCTGCCAGTAATGAGATTTCCTGTTTCAGAAGTGTCAGATTATAGAGAACAGGTGTTCCGTGAGAATTACCTACCCGTGAGGAAAACCTACCCCTCGTCACTTCCGGTACTCGGCACTGTATGTAATGCAGCGGGTACATTAAAACAGCTGTGCTGAAATACGAATCATCTCCGCTCCTGTCCCGGTCACTTCCCTGATCTCGGATAGTAAATATAAAAGCGGCAGCGGCTGTATGAAAAGATAAATCGCGGAGCCGAGAGCCGCTTTTATATTTACTTGCCGAGAGCAGGGAAGTCACCGGGACAGGAGCGGACACCGGTCTCCTCCCCAATCACACAACGCTATCCGCTCCATGATAGCAATAATATTAAATGAAAAAAAAAAAAAAAAATGTTTTTAAATTAATAATCTCTAAAAAAACAAAAAAACAAATAGGCCCCTGGGCAGGCATGGACACACCCAGAATGCAATTTTTTGTGTAACCACGTGACCGGGTAATCCACACTACAGGTGACCGGGTAATACACACTACAGGTGACCGGGTAATCCACACTACAGGTGACCGGGTAATACACACTACAGGTGACCGGGTAATACACACTACAGGTGACCGGGTAACACACACTACAGGTGACCGGGTAATACACACTACAGGTGACCGGGTAACACACACTACAGGTGACCGGGTAACACACACTACAGGTGACCGGGTAATCCACACTACAGGTGACCGGGTAACACACACTACAGGAGACCGGGTAACACACACTACAGGTGACCGGGTAACACACACTACAGGTGACCGGGTAACACACACTACAGGTGACCGGGTAATCCACACTACAGGTGACCGGGTAACACACACTACAGGAGACCGGGTAACACACACTACAGGTGACCGGGTAACACACACTACAGGTGACAGGGTAATACACACTACAGGTGACCGGGTAACACACACTACAGGTGACCGGGTAACACACACTACAGGTGACCGGGTAACACACACTACAGGTGACCGGGTAACACACACTACAGGTGACCGGGTAACACACACTACAGGTGACCGGGTAACACACACTACAGGTGACCGGGTAACCCACACTACAGGTGACCGGGTAATCCACACTACAGGTGACCGGGTAATCCACACTACAGGTGACCGGGTAATCCACACTACAGGTGACCGGGTAATCCACACTACAGGTGACCGGGTAACACACACTACAGGAGACCGGGTAATCCACACTACAGGTGACCGGGTAATCCACACTACAGGTGACCGGGTAATCCACACTACAGGTGACCGGGTAATCCACACTACAGGTGACCGGGTAATCCACACTACAGGAGACCGGGTAATCCACACTACAGGTGACCGGGTAATCCACACTACAGGTGACCGGGTAATACACACTACAGGTGACCGGGTAATCCACACTACAGGTGACCGGGTAATCCACACTACAGGAGACCGGGTAATCCACACTACAGGTGACCGGGTAATCCACACTACAGGTGACCGGGTAATCCACGCTACAGGAGACCGGGTAATCCACACTACAGGTGACCGGGTAATCCACACTACAGGTGACCGGGTAATCCATACTACAGGTGACCGGGTAACACACACTACAGGTGACCGGGTAACACACACTACAGGTGACCGGGTAACACACACTACAGGTGACCGGGTAACACACACTACAGGTGACCGGGTAACACACACTACAGGAGACCGGGTAATCCACACTACAGGTGACCGGGTAATACACACTACAGGTGACCGGGTAATCCACACTACAGGTGACCGGGTAATCCATACTACAGGTGACCGGGTAATCCACACTACAGGTGACCGGGTAATCCACACTACAGGTGACCGGGTAACACACACTACAGGTGACCGGGTAACACACACTACAGGTGACCGGGTAACACACACTACAGGAGACCGGGTAATCCACACTACAGGTGACCGGGTAATACACACTACAGGTGACCGGGTAATCCATACTACAGGTGACCGGGTAATACACACTACAGGTGACCGGGTAATGCACACTACAGGTGACCGGGTAATACATACTACAGGTGCTGTTTTTTTTTGCCTTCCCCTGGATCAACTGCAGGTATAGGATAGTGTATATGGGATTGTATGGTTGGGGGTGGGTATAGGATTGTGTATAGGGGATTGTATGGTTGGGGTGGGTATAGGATTGTGTATAGGGGATTGTATGGTTGGGGGCGGGTATAGGATTGTGTATAGGGGATTGTATGGTTGGGGCGGGTATAGGATTGTGTATAGGGGATTGTATGGTTGGGGCGGGTATAGGACTGTGTATAGGGGATTGTATGGTTGGGGTGGGTATAGGATTGTGTATAGGGGATTGTATGGTTGGGGCGGGTATAGGATTGTGTATATGGGATTGTATGGTTGGGGCGGGTATAGGATTGTGTATATGGGATTGTATGGTTGGGGCGGGTATAGGATTGTGTATAGGGGATTGTATGGTTGGGGGTGGGTATAGGATTGTGTATATGGGATTGTATGGTTGGGGCGGGTATAGGATTGTGTATAGGGGATTGTATGGTTGGGGGTGGGTATAGGATTGTGTATAGGGGATTGTATGGTTGGGGGTGGGTATAGGATTGTGTATAGGGGATTGTATGGTTGGGGCGGGTATAGGATTGTGTATAGGGGATTGTATGGTTGGGGTGGGTATAGGATTGTGTATAGGGGATTGTATGGTTGGGGTGGGTATAGGATTGTGTATAGGGGATTGTATGGTTGGGTTTTCTTTACTGTTTTTTGTTTTTTTATTGGTTGAGCCAGATGGTTTTTTTTTCAACCTAACTATGTAAGGTTAAAACACATCCCCACAGTAGACAATAGGTGAGTTAATTAGCACAATTAACAATGTGTGGAGGACAGGTGGTTGAGCTGATGATATTAGCATCTACTAGGAGTCTGACTGTGCGGAGCCGTCCCCTATTGACAATAGGCAGCTAGGCCTTTACCATGGATCCTAGGCCTAGAGTCCCAGATTCTTCATATATTCCTTCAGGTATATTGTGGATAAATATTACTGAAGCAATCCAAACCACATTCTCAGTGTCCATTAAGTCCATCATTTTCTCGGTCCCCTAATAGAGGCAGGGGTGACTTACACATAAGAGGGGCCTAGGAGGCTGAGACTCTTGAAGGTAAGTTGTGTTCCACGGTCCCCCCCAACCAAAGTAGCTCCCATCACACATGGGCTACTAGTATCTACTATACCAGGGGTCTTCAAACTATGGCCCTCCAGTTCTTCAGGAACTACAATTCCCATCATCCCTAGTCATGTCTGTGACTGTCAGAGTCTTGCAATGCCTCATGGGAGGTGTAGTTCTGCCACAGCTGGAGGGCCGTAGTTTGAAGATCTCTGCACTATACGCACCACTTGGTGCGCTCACCTTCACGCTTTTACCTGAAGTCCTCCAGTACTTCCACTGGATGGATATAGAAGGCATTGGTAGCCACAAGGCAAGTCCTGGATTCTGATATCTGCTTGATGCCATAAACCACCAATTGCATATGCATTGCAGATCAAGGGGGGGGGGGGGATCTCTTAGTTGGATGCACCCCATGACTGTCCTCAGGGTTCTACAGTATGATAGTATTTATGTCTATCCTGAACATGCACATGAAGTGGATATATTGGGGGCAGGATCTATGGTTATGGTAGTTCAATTAGATTTCCTTTGTTTGCAAATTAACGTTTTCTACCTCTCAGATGGCGCCCTGGAAGACTTCCTAGAAATGGAGTTACCAAGTACAGTTATATTTTTTACTGAAAATACAAAATATAGGCTGGAGCGTCGTTTTATTCTACAGGTTCTCTGCTTTCACAAAAAGCAAAAATATATGTAAAGCACTGCGTTAATTGATGGCACTATATAAAGTACCTCCTTAACCACTTCAGCCCCGCCCACTGTACATATACTGCGGCACTCCGCCGCTGCTGGGCAAAGCAACGTAGCCCTAGGTCGCTCGCTCAGGAGACTGTAGGGGGCGTGCTCTGGCCCGTACTCGTTCACTGGGGAGCCAGCGCGTGTGACCGGCGGCTCCAATGGCCGCCGGCCACTCGCGATCTCCTGCAGCAGAGAGAGAAGGACAGACGGCTGATGTAAACACAGCCGTCTGTCGTTCTCACTGGAGTGATCACAGAGGCTATGCGATCCTGTTATATAGGATGGCATGTGTCTGGGTTTACTTCACTAGCCCCGCCCCCTGACAGTTAGAATCACGCCCCTAGGGGCACACTTAACCCCTTGATCACCAGTACGCCCCTAGGGATACACTTAACCCCTTGATCACCAGTACGCCCCAAGGGATACACTTAACCCCTTGATCACCAGTACGCCCCTAGGGATACACTTAACCCCTTGATCACCAGTACGCCCCTAGGGACACACTTAACCCCTTGATCACCAGTACGCCCCTAGGGACACACTTAACCCCTTGATCACCAGTACGCCCCTAGGGACACACTTAACCCCTTGATCACCAGTACGCCCCTAGGGATACACTTAACCCCTTGATCACCAGTACGCCCCTAGGGACACACTTAACCCCTTGATCACCAGTACGCCCCTAGGGATACACTTAACCCCTTGATCACCAGTACGCCCCTAGGGATACACTTAACCCCTTGATCACCAGTACGCCCCTAGGGACACACTTAACCCCTTGATCACCAGTACGCCCCTAGGGACACACTTAACCCCTTGATCACCAGTACGCCCCTAGGGACACACTTAACCCCTTGATCACCAGTACGCCCCTAGGGATACACTTAACCCCTTGATCACCAGTACGCCCCTAGGGACACACTTAACCCCTTGATCACCAGTACGCCCCTAGGGATACACTTAACCCCTTGATCACCAGTACGCCCCTAGGGATACACTTAACCCCTTGATCACCAGTACGCCCCTAGGGACACACTTAACCCCTTGATCACCAGTACGCCCCTAGGGACACACTTAACCCCTTGATCACCAGTACGCCCCTAGGGATACACTTAACCCCTTGATCACCAGTACGCCCCTAGGGACACACTTAACCCCTTGATCACCAGTACGCCCCTAGGGACACACTTAACCCCTTGATCACCAGTACGCCCCTAGGGACACACTTAACCCCTTGATCACCAGTACGCCCCTAGGGATACACTTAACCCCTTGATCACCAGTACGCCCCTAGGGATACACTTAACCCCTTGATCACCAGTACGCCCCTAGGGACACACTTAACCCCTTGATCACCAGTACGCCCCTAGGGATACACTTAACCCCTTGATCACCAGTACGCCCCTAGGGATACACTTAACCCCTTGATCACCAGTACGCCCCAAGGGATACACTTAACCCCTTGATCACCAGTACGCCCCTAGGGATACACTTAACCCCTTGATCACCAGTACGCCCCTAGGGACACACTTAACCCCTTGATCACCAGTACGCCCCTAGGGATACACTTAACCCCTTGATCACCAGTACGCCCCTAGGGACACACTTAACCCCTTGATCACCAGTACGCCCCTAGGGACACACTTAACCCCTTGATCACCAGTACGCCCCTAGGGACACACTTAACCCCTTGATCACCAGTACGCCCCTAGGGATACACTTAACCACTTGATCACCAGTACGCCCCTAGGGATACACTTACCCCCTTGATCACCAGTACGCCCCTAGGGATACACTTAACCCCTTGATCACCAGTACGCCCCTAGGGATACACTTAACCCCTTGATCACCAGTACGCCCCTAGGGACACACTTAACCCCTTGATCACCAGTACGCCCCTAGGGATACACTTAACCCCTTGATCACCAGTACGCCCCTAGGGATACACTTAACCCCTTGATCACCAGTACGCCCCAAGGGATACACTTAACCCCTTGATCACCAGTACGCCCCTAGGGATACACTTAACCCCTTGATCACCAGTACGCCCCTAGGGACACACTTAACCCCTTGATCACCAGTACGCCCCTAGGGATACACTTAACCCCTTGATCACCAGTACGCCCCTAGGGACACACTTAACCCCTTGATCACCAGTACGCCCCTAGGGACACACTTAACCCCTTGATCACCAGTACGCCCCTAGGGACACACTTAACCCCTTGATCACCAGTACGCCCCTAGGGATACACTTAACCACTTGATCACCAGTACGCCCCTAGGGATACACTTAACCCCTTGATCACCAGTACGCCCCTAGGGATACACTTAACCCCTTGATCACCAGTACGCCCCAAGGGATACACTTAACCCCTTGATCACCAGTACGCCCCTAGGGATACACTTAACCCCTTGATCACCAGTACGCCCCTAGGGACACACTTAACCCCTTGATCACCAGTACGCCCCTAGGGATACACTTAACCACTTGATCACCAGTACGCCCCTAGGGATACACTTAACCCCTTGATCACCAGTACGCCCCTAGGGATACACTTAACCCCTTGATCACCAGTACGCCCCAAGGGATACACTTAACCCCTTGATCACCAGTACGCCCCTAGGGATACACTTAACCCCTTGATCACCAGTACGCCCCTAGGGATACACTTAACCCCTTGATCACCAGTACGCCCCAAGGGATACACTTAACCCCTTGATCACCAGTAAAGTTTACCCCTTCCCTGCCAGTGTCATTATTACAGTAACAGTGCATATGGATAGCACTGATTACTATAGTAATGTCACTGCTCCCCCCAAAAGTGTAAATTAGAGGTCCCATCTGTCCGCCGCAATGTCGCAGTCCCGAAAGAAAAAAAAAAAAAAAATTAAATGGCAGATCGCCACCATTCCTATTTAAAAAAAAAAAAAAAAAAAAAAAAAGACAAAAATATTTTCCCGTAGTTAGTAAACGCAATAACTTTTGCGTAAACCAATCAAAATACGCTTATTGCGATTTTTTTTTACCAAAAATATGTAGCAGAAAACAAATTGACCTAAAATGTTAAAAAATTTTGATTTTTACTTTTTTTTTTTTTTGAGAATTTCATCTAAAGAAAAAAATGTGAAAAATATTATTTTTTTCAGAATTGTCGCTCTTTTTTTGTTTACAGCGCAAAAAAATAAAACAAAATCGCACAGGTGATCAAATACAGTACCACCAAAAGAAAGCTTTGTTCGTGGGGGGGGGGGGGGAGGACGTAAATTTCATTTGGGTGCAGCGTCGCAGGACCGCACAATTGTCCGTTAATAGTCACGCAGTGCCGAATGGCAACATAGGGCCTGGTCTTTGAGCAGCCAAATCCTCCGGGGCTAAAGTGGTTAAGTATATATGTGTGTGTATATGCACACACGTATATATACACACATTATATATATATATATATATATATATATATATATATAAATACACACATACATACACAATATATATATATATATATATATATATATATATATATATATATATATATATATATATACATACATATACACACACAATATATATATATATATATATATATTCACACATACACACACACACACACTATATATATATATGTATATATAGCAACATTGAAAGAGTTACAGGATTTTTTTGTGCACAATACAAGTAAAATACAGTAGGTTGGATATAGGGATTGACCGATTATCGGCAAGGGCAATATATTGAGGGCCGATATTGACTTTTGCTGATATATCTGTATCAGCCCCGGAACTGGCCGATATTCCAAATATTGCTGATGTAACAGTAAAATGTCACACAGCATAATTCCGTTACAAATGTTATTATATATGCCACTCACATACGTATGTACAAATTAAAGATAAAAGCAATTCCACATTAGCAGATCTCAGCAGATCGGTATCTCTCACCCACTTGCCGTAAGTGACACCTGGGTGATACCGCTCCGTCCGGCATACGATGACGATTGCGGAGGTCACGCAGTTAACAAACAAACATTAACATGTTCAGTAACAAATTTGTGTCGTAAATTGTATTTATTTGCAAAATTTTAAAAATATCGGCCGATACCGATATGCAATGGCCAAAATATCGGTATCGGCAACAAAAAATCAATCAATAGTTATATGTAATGAGTGGTGTGTGCGGTATTCACTCACCGTCCAGCCCCAGTGGATGAAGGCGATCTGTTGGTCGTAGCGAAAAGCGAAGAGGAAGAAGAAGATGGTGCTGAAGATGAGTTCAGTGATGGCGACGCCGAGGTACCCCGGGGTATGGGAGGCCGCATAGCAAATCAAGACAATGAGGCAGCAAACCTGCAAAAAAATAGAAGAAGATGGGATTATATTCCAGAATAATGACAGCCTGGACTTCACAAATCACATTCTCATCTCATTTATAGAAAGGTTCTGGAAGGTTCTCTTCAGGATTCTGCAATACTATTAAAACCCATTTCCAGTCCAGGCTTTTTCTGGCACTTTTTGGTCACATGTAACAAGCTTCTTTTTTTTTTTTGCTAGTAAATTACATAGAACCCCCAAACATATATATATATATTTTAAGCAGAAGCCTTACAGAACAAAATTGGTGGGTTTTGCAATTTTTTGCGTCACGTGGTATTCGCGCAGCGATTTTTCAAACGCAATTTTTTTTTTTAAAAACACTTTAGCGCCACTCCTTTTCTGCTACTTTTGTAGTGCCTTGCAAAAGTATTCGGCCCCCTTGAACTTTGCGACCTTTTGCCACATTTCAGGCTTCAAACATAAAGATATAAAACTGTAATTTTTTGTGAAGAATCAACAACAAGTGGGACACAATCATGAAGTGGAACGAAATTTATTGGATATTTCAAACTTTGTTAACAAATAAAAAAAAATGAAAAATTGGGCGTGCAAAATTATTCAGCCCCTTTACTTTCAGTGCAGCAAACTCTCTCCAGAAGTTCA
The DNA here is from genome assembly GCF_965119305.1 of Pelophylax lessonae. Lineage (NCBI taxonomy): Eukaryota > Metazoa > Chordata > Amphibia > Anura > Ranidae > Pelophylax > Pelophylax lessonae. The sequence goes on from NC_138774.1 coordinate 293,794,175, forward strand.
GTGAGGATCTCTGAATGATCCAATGTTGACCCAAATGACTAATGATGATAAATAGAATCCACCTGTGTGTAATCAAGTCTCCGTATAAATGCACCTGCACTGTGATAGTCTCAGAGGTCCGTTGAAAGCGCAGAGAGCATCATGAAGAACAAGGAACACACCAGGCAGGTCAGAGATACTGTTGTGGAGAAGTTTAAAGCCGGATTTGGATACAAAAAGATTTCCCATGCTTTAAACATCCCAAGGAGCACTGTGCAAGCGATAATATTGAAATGGAAGGAGTATCAGACCACTGCAAATCTACGAAGACCTGGCCGTCCCTCTAAACTTTCAGCTCATACAAGGAGAAGACTGATCAGAGATGCAGCCAAGAGGCCCATGATCACTCTGGATGAACTGCAGCTGAGGTGGGAGACTCTGTCCATAGGACAACAATCAGTCGTATACTGCACAAATCTGGCCTTTATGGAAGAGTGGCAAGAAGAAAGCCATTTCTTAAAGATATCCATAAAAAGTGTCGTTTAAAGTTTGCCACAAGCCACCTGGGAGACACCAAACATGTGGAAGAAGGTGCTCTGCTCAGATGAAACCAAAATCAAACTTTTTGGCAACAATGCAAAACGTTATGTTTGGCGTAAAAGCAACACAGCTCATCACCCTGAACACACCATCCCCACTGTGAAACATGGTGGTGGCAGCATCATGGTTTGGGCCTGCTTTTCTTCAGCAGGGACAGGGAAGATGGTTACAACTGATGGGAAGATGGATGGAGCCAAATACAGGACCATTCTGGAAAAAAACCTGATGGAGTCTGCAAAAGACCTGAGACTGGGACGGAGATTTGTCTTCCAACAAGACAATGATCCAAAACATAAAGCAAAATCTACAATGGAATGGTTCACAAATAAACATATCCAGGTGTTAGAATGGCCAAGTCAAAGTCCAGACCTGAATCCAATCGAGAATCTGTGGAAAGAACTGAAAACTGCTGTTCACAAACGCTCTCCATCCAACCTCACTGAGCTCGAGCTGTTTTGCAAGGAGGAATGGGCAAAAATTTCAGTCTCTCGATGTGCAAAACTGATAGAGACATACCCCAAGCGACTTACAGCTGTAATCGCAGCAAAAGGTGGCGCTACAAAGTATTAACTTAAGGGGGCTGAATAATTTTGCACGCCCAATTTTTTTCAGTTTTTTATTTGTTAAAAAAGTTTGAAATATCCAATAAATTTCGTTCCACTTCATGATTCTGTCCCACTTGTTGTTGATTCTTCACAAAAAATTACAGTTTTATATCTTTATGTTTGAAGCCTGAAATGTGGCAAAAGGTCGCAAAGTTCAAGGGGGCCGAATACTTTCGCAAGGAACTGTATAACAATCAGCTATATTTTTTTTTTTAAAAACACTTTAGCGCCACTCCTTTTCTGCCACTTTTTGTTTACATGTAAACAATCAGCTTTTATTTTTTTTGATAGAAAAATTTGGAACCCTAAAACTTTTTTTTTTTTTTTTTTTTTTTAAAGCAGAGGTCCTAGAGAATAAAAATGGTGGATTTTGCACATTTTTATGTCACGCAGTCGGTTTCCAAATGCATTTTGTTTGAAAAACCCACTTTAGCGCCATTCCTTTTCTGACACTTTTTGTTCAGCTGTAACAATCAGCTTTTTGTTTGCTAGAAAATAACTTCAAGCCCCCACACCTTTTTTTTTTTTTCCTAGAGAATGTCCTAGAGAATTGGTGGCTTTTGCATTTTCTTGTGTCACATGGTATTCATGCAGTAGTTTTTCAAAGACAAATAAAAGAAAAAAAAAATTATATACATTTTTTGAATTTTAATTAAAAAAAAATACATAAATTTTTTTGTAAAATACAAATTGTGATGTGACGTAAAAATATACCAAACATGCCATGCTTTAAAATTGTGCACGCCCCGTGCAACGGCGACAAATGACGTCAATTTTACTTTATTTAGGCTACATTTTAAAAGCCTTTACAGGTCACCACTTTATATGTACAGAGAAGGTCTGGTGATAGAATTACTGCCCATGGTCTGACGTTCGTGGCAATATCGCTCGTGTGGGATGATCGCTGTTTGTGTAGTGTGTGCTCCTCCTCTTCTGGGCTCCTGAAGAAGTGAGGGACACTGAAACGCGTTGAGTTTCTTTGATTTGTACTAAAGTTGGAGTCCCTAATTTCAACAATTCCTACCCAATCCGTCTCCTGTGTTTTTTACAGACATCATAGTAAACTGTGGCTCTCAAACACGGGGCCACAGCCCTCTGCTGAGCCACGGCCTCCCTTCTCCTGGATCTTCAGCGAGCTGCAGACCCCTTCTCCTCCCACAATACCTCTACGCTCTTATAGTGACCCCAGGCCCCTCAGCCTCTGCAGTGCCCCCCAAACCTCCCACAGTGCCTCTCCACTCCTATAGTGACCCCTCATATTCCCATAGTGACCCCAGGCCCCTCAGCCTCTGCAGTGCCCCCCCAACCTCCCACAATGCCTCTCCACTCCTATAGTGACCCCCCATATTCCCTTAGTGGCCCCAGGCCCCTGAGCCTCAGCAGTGCCCCCCCCCCAACCTCCCACAATGCCTCTCCAATCCTATAGTTACCCCCCATATTCCCTTAGTGGCCCCAGGCCCCTCAGCCTCTGCGGTGCCCCCCCAATCTCCCACAATGCCTCACCACTCCTATAGTGACCCCTCATATTCCCATAAAGAGGCCAATGCCTCTCCAATCCTATAGTGACCCCCCATATTCCCTTAGTGATCCCAGGCCCCTCAACCTCTGCAGTGGCTCCCCAACCTCCCAAAATGCCTCTCCACTCCTATAGTGACCCCAGACCCCTCAGTGCGCCCCCCCCCCAACCTCCCACAGTGACCCCCAGCCTGCTGCAGAAAAACCCTTTCTTCAGGATGCCAACAGAGTCCCCCCTTAATTTAGGGTTCCCATCAGAGTGCCACCTTTCTTTCGGGTCCTCATCAGAGTCCCCCCTATTTCAGGATGCCATCAGAGTTCCCCCTTACTTTAGGGTCCTCATCTGAGTGACCCCAGCCAGCTGCAGAACCTCCAGCCCTCCATAGTGACCCCCAACACCGTAATCAGAGTCCTCTTTACTTCAGGATGCCATTAGAGGACCCCCTTTCTTTAGGGTCCCCATCAGAGTGCCCCCTATTTCAGGACGCCATCATAGTCCCCCCTTACTTTAGTGTCCTCATCTGAGTGACCCCAGCCAGCTGCAGAACCTCCAGCCCTCCATAGTGATCCCCAACACCGTAATCAGAGTCCTCCTTACTTCAGACTGGCATTAGAGTCCCCCCTTTCTTTAGGGTCCCCATCAGAGTGCCCCCTATTTCAGGACGCCATCAGAGTCCCCCCTTACTTTAGGGTCCTCATCAGAGTGACTCCAGCCCTCCATAGTGCCCCCCAACACCCTAATCAGAGTCCCCCTTACTTCAGGATGCTATCAGAGTCGTAACTTACTTTAGGGTCCCCATCAGAGTACCCCTTATTACAGGATGCCATCAGAGTCTCCCCTTACTTTAGGGTCTTCATCAGATCCACCTTTCCCTCCTGAAATCAGTGTCCCCCTTACTGTGATATCTGTCCCATCAGACATCCCCCCCCCTCTCATTAGGTTCCCCATCAGACTCCCCCTGACTTCAGTATCCTCATCAGAGTCCCCTCCCCCCGTGTTACTGTTGTGAGGGGGAGCAGAGACTGAAAATTAGCTGCGGGCCGGATAAAATCCTGCAGTGGGCCGAAGTTTGGAGGTACTTGATGGAATTATTCAGATCCATGGTGGTTGGGAAACACTGATTGATTTATTGATCGATATATCTATATATTAATAGAATGAGCAGAGAGCTCTAGGGGTGATCTATTTGGAGTATGGATATCTGTTAAAACTTTGTAGCATTCAATGTTGTGGTTATCAGGCATGGAGACATTGTATCATCCTCTCTGCAGTCCTGGTGATAACTCATGACATTGTTTCTTCTGTAACGGAAGCTCCTCATGCAGAATAACAGAAGCCGGCGGGTCCCCGGGAGAGCGCGGTGAGCACCAGGTGTCCAATCCGGGGAAAATTATAGCCGTCTGGTTTTCTTTTTTTTGGTGCACATGAGGCCAGGGCGTGTCCGGAAGGCATTGCCATGTATATGTATTAGTCATTCCTTCCTGAGCCGTGTCTACAGAGCACAGCGCGGCATAAAGAGCTCTCTGATTTCTCCTATTTATATTACATAGAAACGGGGACCTCAGACCCGCACTGAACGTAAAACCACAGCTGGGATACCAGGACTCCAAATCACAGGCCTGCTATGGGGGCTTAAACACATCGCTCTAACAAAACAAAAACTGCATTAACCCTTTTGGCTACCATGCCAATATTTTCAGGTGAGTTAAACTTGTTGTGTTATTCCCCCCCCCCCCCCATTCACTTTATAAACTAAAAGCAGAACTCCAGCCAAAACCAAAATAAAAATAGACGGCCCATTAAAAGATACAATAAACTAGCTGCAATGGGAGATTTCCCCATGCAGCCCCTTTTTCTGATACTAGATGTGGCCAGCATCATTCAATCCATTTACTCTGAGTATAGGACATCCCGGACGAGCCCCCATATTGTGACTGTGCAGCGAAAGAAGAAGCAGCACAGTATTGCTTTCACTAGCCATTCCTTCCTAAACTTTGTGTCTACAGAACTCAGCGCAGTATAAAGAGTGCTCTGTTTTCTCCTATTTACATTACATGGAAACGGGGACCTCAGATTCGCACGGAGTATAAACGCACAGACGAGCTTTGAGCTATAGACCTGCTACGGGGACTTAAACAAAACTTAACAAGAAAAAAAAAAAAAAAACATGCATTAACCCTCTTGGCTACTATGAAACCTATTTTCCAGAGAGTTGAATTGCCTGTGCTATTTTCTGTTATATTTGTTATATTGTTTCTGCATTTTACAAAACTAAAAGCAGAACTCTAGCCACAAAAAAAAAAAAATAATGACAGCTGCAATGAGAAATTTTCCCAGCAGCCCCTTTTTCTGATGCTATCCCCAGTCTGATAGCCAGCATCATTTAACCCATTTCCTCTGAGCCTAGGACATCCCGGATGAGCCGCCATCCTGGGACTGGGCAGTGAAAGGGGAAGCAGCTCAACAATGGGCTCAACTCTTTGTCACCATGCTCTCTCCTTCTATCAGGGTGCTCCTTGTCGTTACATGAACTGATTGGCTCGCTGTGCTGCTTCTTCCTCTCACACTCCAGCCCTGCTGTACAGGGGAAAAAGACCGACACAAAATCACATTCAGGTATGTACACATCACGCTTCTCCCACGCATCAGCACTGATCTGTGATCGCCGTGCACAGCTGCACCGATTCTCTGAGGAAAAAAAAAGCCCTGTCTACACGGATAATCAGGGCAGCCCCAAAAGTGCCTATCAGTGCTATCCATCAATGATACCTGTCAGTGCCGCCCATCAGTGCCACCTCAGTGCCGCCCATCAGTGCCACCCATCAGTGCCGCCCATAAGTACCACCTCAGTGCAGCCCATAAGTACCACCTCCGTGCAGCCCACCAGTACCACCTCCGTGCAGCCCACCAGTACCACCCATCAGCACCACCCATCAGCACCACCTCAGTGCAGCCCATCTGTGCCCATCAGTACAACCTGAGAGCAACCCATCTGTGCCCATCAGTACCACCTCAGTGCAGCCCATCTTTGCCCATCAGTACCACCTCAGTGCAGCCCATCTTTGCCCATCAGTACCACCTCAGAGCAGCCATCAGTGAAGAAAAAAAATTCCTTATTTAGAAAAAATATATAAAACAGGAACTGATAAACTTTTTTTTTTTTAATTTTCTGTCTTCTTTTAGGTTTAGAAAAAAATAAAAAACCCTGCGGTGATTAAATACCACCAACAGAAAGTTCTATCGGTTTCAAAAAAATGATAAAAATGTGATATGGGTGCATCGTTGCATGACCGAGCAATACATACACTTATTTTCCATGCAATGACACCATCACTGGGTCTCTGTGCTTCTCTATGGCGATGTTGGCGGGAGGGGCCGGCAGGGTGCAGTGAAGTTTTCAGGAAGCCATGTACAGCTTCCTGCCGGCCTCTCCCACCAGTCCTGATCTGCCTGCATTGCATAGAGAAGCACAGAGGCCCAGTGATGACGACATTAAGTATAAAATAAGTGTATAGATCCCTTAGTACGCAAGCAGTGGGAGGAGTTATGCAAATATCAAAATGCCCATGTTGTCTTGGCTTGTAGTGGAAGGGTTAAGCCTCAGCTACACACCCCGCAGTACAGGTGGATGGACGGCGATTCCATGAATTCGCATAATTGCACCTCATCACTATTATCTGATTAGTCACGTCGGAAGGAAGGAAGGAAGGAATAGCAGAGGCTGCCAGGGAAATGCAGTAATGTGAAGCAGCCTGGGAGGAGAGCAGCACTTTACAGCCGCAATTCAATCCCAAGAACTCTATAAACCTGCAATCATTATTTCCAGCAAAGGCTGACCACACACCATACAATCTGATTGTACAATCTTCTATAGATCTGCCAGCACCTATGGAGTCCCAGGTCCGCCCCGATGTGATATAGATGATAAATATGTGATGTGATATATGTGCTTTTTTTTTTTTTTTTTTTTTTAGCAAAAACCATGTATACTCCCTACATGGCTGGTTGTTGCAGGACCTCCTCGCGCAGGTGGCCAGCGCAGGACCTCCTCGCGCAGGTGGCCGCCAACGCAAGGAGGTCCTACGAGGTCCGCCAACGCAAGGAAGTCCTACGAGGGCCGCCAACGCAAGGAGGTCCTACGAGGGCCGCCAACCCAAGGAGGTCCTACGATGGCCGCCAACCCAAGGAGGTCCTACAATGGCCCCCAACCCAAGGAGGTCCTACAATGGCCCCCAACCCAAGGAGGTCCTACAATGGCCCCCAACCCAAGGAGGTCCTACGATGGCCCCCAACCCAAGGAGGTCCTACTATGGCCCCCAACCCAAGGAGGTCCTACGATGGCCCCCAACCCAAGGAGGTCCTACGATGGCCCCCAACCCAAGGAGGTCCTACGATGGCCCCCAACCCAAGGAGGTCCTACGATGGCCGCCAACCCAAGGAGGTCCTACGATGGCCGCCAACCCAAGGAGGTCCTACGATGGCCGCCAACCCAAGGAGGTCCTACGATGGCCGCCAACCCAAGGAGGTCCTACGATGGCCGCCACTGTTCTACCACTACCAGCCATGTAGACTACATGGCTTTTCTTTTTTTTTTTTAGCAAAATAAAAACAGTATTAAAAAAAAAAAAAAAAAACGGGCGTTCACGTGAGGGTGTGAAGGCCGCCTCATGGAAAGAAAACAATTTAAAATACTTGGTTTTAATTTAATTAGTGCCCATGTCTTATTCAAAGCCAAAAAAACACATTGGAAAACACATTGGAAAACACTTGATTTTTCTGTGCTTTTACTAGCACCCTGGTGACACGGTCTCTTTAGTTCACAAGCGGTCTTACTACAAACACCACGGCAGTTGTCATTGTTTACACAGCAAGCAGACACGCCTCCTGCCAGATTCCCCGAGACCGCCGGCCAGGGTGTGACCGCAGGAGTCGCCCAAAAATGTCCACTTATGATCGTTTTACAGCCTGATTGCTTAATTATATACAGTCCACACCCAGGAAGAAGAATGTCCCGGAATACAAAGTACACTCCTTAGATACGGCAACTGCATTCATTCATTTTCTTTTTCAGTATTGTTTTCCTTTTATCACCAATAGGTATGCCCCGAAAATTATCGCCCCAAAAATAGGGTTCACTGCGTTTTGGCGAGCGGAAAAAAAAAAAAAAAAAAAAAAGGTGCCGATAATGGCATGCTGTGTCCCGCTGACCACAATGCAAAGACGCGTCCAACTTGACCGCAACGCAAAGATGCCCGCAACGCAAAGACGCGCCCCCACTGGCCGCAACACAAAGACGCGCCCCCACTGGCCGCAACGCAAAGACGCGCCCCCACTGGCCGCAACGCAAAGACGCGCCCCCACTGGCCGCAACGCAAAGACGCCTCCCACTGGCCGCAACGCAAAGACGCGCCCCCACTGGCCGCAACGCAAAGACGCACCCCCACTGGCCGCAACGCAAAAAGAAGCGCCCCACTGGCCGCAAAGACGTGCCCCCACTGGCCGCAACGCAAAGACGCGCCCCCACTGGCCGCAACGCAAAGACGCGCCCCCACTGGCCGCAACGCAAAGACGCCTACCACTGGCCGCAACGCAAAGACGCGCCCCCACTGGCCGCAACGCAAAGACGCACCCCCACTGGCCGCAACGCAAAAAGAAGCGCCCCACTGGCCGCAAAGACGTGCCCCCACTGGCCGCAACGCAACGACGCGCCCCCACTGGCCGCAACGCCATAGACGCGCCCCACTGGCCGCAACGCCATAGACGCGCCCCACTGGCCGCAACGCCATAGACGCGCCCCACTGGCCGCAACACCATAGACGCGCCCCACTGGCCGCAAAGCCATAGACGCGCCCCACTGGCCGCAACGCCATAGACGCGCCCCACTGGCCGCAACACCATAGACGCGCCCCACTGGCCGCAACGCAAAGACGCGCCCGCACGGGGCCGCAACGCAAAAAGACGCGCCCCCACTGGCCGCAACGCAAAAAGAAGCACCTCCCGCTGGCCGCAACGCAAAGACGCGCCACGCTGAACGCAACGCAAAGACGCGCCTCCCACTGACCACAGCGCAAAGACGCGCCTCACTTGACAGCAACGCAAAGACGCGCCTCCCACTGGCCGCAACGCAAAGACGCGCCTCCCACTGGCCGCAACGCAAAGACGCGCCTCCCACTGGCCGCAACGCAAAGACGCGCCTCCCACTGGCCGCAACGCAAAGTCGCGCCCCACTGGCTGCAACGCAAAGACGCCTCCCACTGACCCTAATGAAAAGATTCCTCCCACTGACCCCAACAAACACTCCTCCCACTGACCCCAATGCAAAAACACAGGATTGTACAGGTAGGCCCTCATATTTGGTAAATTGAAATGAGATTGTAGTGCGCATGGCCACCCTAAAGCAGATTGTGCAACCTGATTGGACAGTGTATGGCCAGCTTTAATCCTGCCACACACATTGCAATCTAATTCAACAATCTCTGTTACATCTACCAACAAGTATGTCGTGCAAGGTCCTCCCTGATTGGATAGAACAGGAAGGTCCTCCTATGACAGTTTTAGTCGGTCTAAAAGTTGATCGTACAGAGACTGGAACGCGTAGGGCACGGGTGCTCAACCTGCGGCCCTCCAGCTGTTGCAGAACTACAAGTCCCATGAGGCATTGCAAGGCTGACAGTTACAAAGCATGACTCCCACAGGCAGAGGCATGATGGGACTTGTAGTCCTGCAACAGCTGGAGGGGACACTAAGGGGCGGGACCAGACCAAAACGCACGTTTCCTCGCAACTCGCTGCGATTGCTCATTTTTATCAGCACCCCAAACGCTCCCAATCGCAATATTCCAAAGTCGCTACCTGCGCACTTTTTTGCGCGTCAAAAAAACAGAACGGTGAAAGCCCGCCCCTTACGGTTTCCAGACATGGCGGCGATCATAGGTAGCGTCAGACCCAGCCACACGCAGACCAACTTTGCTCGGATTCCATTGGTATTTTTGGGATATTAATTTGCACCGACATCCCAAAAATTAAAATCCCCGGAAAAACAATTAAAACGGTTTTCCAAATCAAAAAAAAAAAAAATTAATCAACCAAAAAATTAATATTGTCACAATCGGTGGATGGAATCACCCCTGCGGCTTCCATGATGAGCCACCTAAAGCCTGATGTCTCTCCTGCAGCTAGTCAGCGCCCAGGTTATCTCCTCTTCCATCTCTTCCCAGCAATCCGCCCAGCCTGAGCACACAGAGCGGCCTCCATTCTATTCATTCACACGCTGCCCGGCCTTCCCTCACCCACCCATCATGATGCAATACCCAGCGACTGGCCCGGAATTGGCAGAGACGGGGGAGGGGGAAAACGGCGTATGGAAAAAAAAAAAAATGTTTAAAAGAAGAGGAGAGGCGACAGTTGAGGACTCCGGACTTCATCGCCATCCAATCACAGCCACTTCTCAAAGTAAATGACGGATTTCAGTCTTTATCCAGAGGAAACAAAGTAACAATTTATGGAAGGTGCAATCAGCATCCTGGATTCCCCCCCCCCCACCCAAAAAAAAAAAAAAAAAAAAAGACGACTCGCCACTATTCTATACTTAACCAGCTGCTGCCATAGCTAACCCACTGCTATGCCACACCTGGACAACTGCCATTCTTTCTAACCCTGATCTATCACAATGCCACACTTGGACAACTGCCATTCTAATCCTGACCTACCAAATTCTACACCTGACGTACTGCCAAGTCACACTCAACCATCCAGCATGCCACACTTGACCCATCACCATGCCATACCTGACCCATCACCATGCCATACCTGACCCATCACCATGCCATACCTGACCCATCACCATGCCACACTTGACCAACTGCCATTCTACACTTACCACACTGCCATGCCACACTTAAAGCCATCACCTTGCCAACTTCTATACTTGATGGACTTTCACGCCACACTTGACCCACCACCATTCTATACCTGATGGACTGTTGTGCCATAGTTAACCCACTGCCATGCCACAGTTAACCAACGGACATTCTAACCCTGATCCATCACCGTGCCATGCTTGGCTCACCCTCATTCTACACTTAAAGTACTGCCATATGCCACACTTAAACCATCACATGCCAACTTCTATACTTGATGGACTTCCATGCCATACCTGACCCACCACCATTCTACACTTGGACTGCTGTGCCTTAGTTAACCCACTGCCATGCCAATTGTGGCCAACTGCCATTCTTACCTGATACATTGCCATGCCACACCTCAATGCCACACTTGACCCACCTCCATTCTACACTTGAAGTACTGCCATATGCCACACTTAAACCATCACCATGCCAACTTCTATACTTGATGGACTTTCACGCCATACTTGACCCACCACCATTCTACACTTGGACTGCTGTGCCTTAGTTAACCCACTGCCATGCCAATTGTGGCCAACTGCCATTCTTACCTGATCCATTGCCGTGCCACACTTGGCCCACCTCAATGCCACACTTGACCCACTGCCATATGCCACACTTAACCAGCATGCCACACTTGACCCATCACTATGCCACACTCGACCAACTGTCATTCTACACTTACCACACTGCCATGCCACACTTAAACTACCACCATGCCAACTTCAATACTTGATGGACTTCCACGCCATATATGCCCCACCACCATTCTACACTTGGACTGGTGTGCCTTAGTTAACCCACTGCCATGCCAATTGTGGCCAACTGCCATTCTTACCATGATCCATTACTGTGCCACACTTGGCCCACATCAATGCCACACTTGACCCACCTCCATTCTACACTTGAATTGAAGTACTGCCATACGCCATACTAAACCAACCAGCATGCCACACTCGACCTACTGCCATTCTACACTTACCACCCCGCCATGCCACACCTAAATCATAATGCCACATGCCAACGTCTATACTTGATGGACTTCCATGCCAAACATTTACCCACTGCCATGCCACACTTGATCCACCATTCTATACTTGACAGACTGCTGTGCCTTAGTTAACCCTCAGCCATGCCACACTTGGCCAACTGCCATTCAAACCCTGACCCATTACAATGCGACACTTGACCCATCACCATGTCTCACTTGGTCAACCAGCTTTCTACACTTGACCCATCACCTTGCCACACTAGACCACCTACCATTCTAAAATTGCCCCCAATCAGGAAATTCTCTTTTCATTTTTTGGTACAATTTATTCAACTTCAAAAGTTGGAATAAAAATTGCACCCGCGTCATTTTATGGAAATGCACCCCGGCGCAGTAAATTGGCGTGAACAAGCCGATGACAAAGCGAGGCGCATCGATCAGACAGCGATTGATATATTGAGAAAATAATATATTATAATATTGACGTGTCCCCTCCCAGAATGTCGCTCAGGTCGAATGATTGACTGATTGCTGGATTGAAACGTATATTCTCGCAGTGGTGGTGTTTTGGGGTCCCCCCCCCATTATCACCTGGGCCTGACAATGGACCATTCAGGCACAAAATGCTGTACTGAAAAAGACGAAATGCACGCAGGACTATTCACGTTGGAAGTCCACCCAGTATAGAAGTTGGCATGTGGCACGGTGATGGATCAAGTGTGGTATGGCAGTGTGGCCAGTGTAGAATGGCAGTTGGCGAAGTGTGGCGTGGTGATGGGTCAAGTGTGGCATAGTGATAGATCAGGGTTAGAAATGCAGTTGGCCAAGTGCAGCAAGGCAGTGGGTCCAGTATGGCATGACAGTCCATTGAGTATAGAAGTTGGCATGTGGCATGACGATGGATCAAGTTTGGTATGGCAATGTGGCAAGTGTAGAACGGCAGTTGGTTAAGTGTGGCATGGTGTTGAATCAGGTTGGTTAGAATGGCAGCAGGCCAACTGTGGCATGGCAGTCTGTCATGTATAGAATAATGGTGAGCCAAGTGTGACATGGCAGTGTGTCAAGAGTATAAATGGCAGTTGGTCAAGTGTGGCATGGCAGTCCATCCAGTATAGAAGTTGGCATGTGGCATTGTGATGGATGAAGTGCAGTATGACAACATGGCAAGTGTAGAATGGCAGATATCCAGTATAGAAGTTGGCATGTGGCACGGCGATGGATCAAGTTTGGTATGGCAATGTGGCAAGTGTAGAACGGCAGTTGGTTAAGTGTGGCATGGTGTTGAATCGGGTTGGTTAGAATGACAGCTGGCCAACTGTGGCATGGCAGTCTGTCATGTATAGAATAATGGTGGGTCAAGTGTGGCATGGCAGTGTGTCAAGAGTAAATGGCAGTTGGTCAAGTGTGGCATGGCAGTCCATCCAGTATAGAAGTTGGCATGTGGCATTGGGATGGATGAAGTGTGGTATGACAAGGTGGCAAGTGTAGAATGGCAGTTGGTCAAGTGTGGCATGGCAGTCTCACGTATAGAATGGTGGTGGGTAAAGTGTGGCACGTTTGCAATGGCTACACTGTGGTACAGTGATGGGTAAAGTGTGGGAAGTGGTGGGAGGAGTGTGGCACGGTTGTGGGTTGAGTGTGGAACAGCGGTTAGTCATGAGGCCCCCCCATGCCTGATATTTTAAACAGGAGGCTGCGGGCAAAGATGGGGAGGTGGGGAGGTGGGTACCTATCAGAAATGGGTACCCGCTACCCTCCAAAAAAAATGCCCAAAAGTTGAAGAGGAAGTGGTGGGGGGGGGTGGGGGGTAACTTCCCCTTCTGGGTGACAGAGTGCCAAGAACAGAATACTCAGCAAGAGGACCGGTCACTGTGACCACCTACCTACCAACTTACCTACCAACCTAACTACCCAACTACTTACCTACCTAAGGAGTGAAGAGAACCGGTCTGTGCTGATCATTGAGCAATCAGAGGGATAGAATCCACCAATCAGGAGAGAGATACGGAGCTATATATATATATATACACACACAAGGATAGGGTGTATACAGAGTTATATATATACACAGGGTGGGATAGAGGAGTATACAGAGGGATGGGAGTAGAGAGGTTCGGGGGGGTCTTACGATCTCCGTTGCCAGGACGATCCCTTTCCTGGTCCGGATGTAGGATCGGACCTGATCGGTACAGCTGGCTCCGGTCTCCGGGTTCGGGTCGGACATCGCTGCTGGCACTGGAGGGAGCTGCCGATGGAGTGGAGTGGGAGCTGGCCGAGGGGCGTGGTGGGAGCTGGCCGAGGGGCGTGGCGGGAGCTGGCCGAGGGGCGTGGCGGGAGCTGGGTTTGGGCGGGGCGTACAGGCAGGAGGGAACCCCCAGCCACTCTAATGCCATATAAGGAGTAAGGAGGGTCGCTGGGTGTGCCGGAACTCCGCCCCCCTGAATGTGCGGGAAGAGTTCTGTCTGCTGATAGAGAGAGAAATACAGAGCCACTTACCGCACATCACTCACCTATCTACTCCTCTCATACTCCTCCCACACCTACCTACTCCTCCCACACCTTCCAATATACTCCTCCCACACCTACCTACTCCTCCCACACCTTCCAATCTACTCCTCCCACACCTACCTACCTACTCCTCTCATACTCCTCCCACACCTACCTACTCCTCCCACACCTTCCAATCTACTCCTCCCACACCTACCTACCTACTCCTCTCATACTCCTCCCACACCTACCTACTCCTCCCACACCTACCTACTCCTCCCACACCTACCTACTCCTCCCACACCTACCTACTCCTCATACATCTCCTACCTACCTACCTACTCCTCCCACACCTTCCAATCTACTCCTACCTACCTACTCCTCCCACACTTTCCAATCTACTCCTCCCACACCTACCTACTCCTCTCATACTCCTCCCACACCTACCTACTCCTCCCACACCTACCTACTCCTCCCACACCTACCTACTCCTCCCACACCTACCTACTCCTCATACATCTCCTACCTACCTACCTACTCCTCCCACACCTTCCAATCTACTCCTACCTACCTACTCCTCCCACACCTTCCAATCTACTCCTCCCACACCTACCTACTCCTCCCACACCTTCCAATCTACTCCTCCCACACCTACCTACTCCTCCCACACCTTCCAATCTACTCCTCCCACACCTACCTACTCCTCCCACACCTTCCAATCTACTCCTCCCACACCTACCTACTCCTCCCACACCTTCCAATCTACTCCTCCCACACCTACCTACTCCTCCCACACCTTCCAATCTACTCCTCCCACACCTACCTACTCCTCCCACACCTTCCAATCTACTCCTCCCACACCTACCTACTACTCTCATACTCCTCCCACACCTACCTACTCCTCCCACACCTACCTACTCCTCTCATACTCCTCCCACACCTATCTACTCCTCCCACATCTACCTACTCCTCTCATACACAGTGTCTCAGAGCCCCCCCTTACATCAGAGTCCCCCCTTACATCAGAGTCCCCCCCTACATCAGAGTCCCCCCTTACATCAGAGTCCCCCCTTTACATCAGAGCCCCCCTTACATCAGAGTCCCCCCTTACATCAGAGTCCCCCCCTTACATCAGAGTCCCCCCCCCCTTACATCAGAGTCCCCCCCCTTACATCAGAGTCCCCCCCTTACATCAGAGTCCCCCCCTTACATCAGAGCCCCCCCCCCCCTTACATCAGAGTCCCCCCCTTACATCAGAGTGTCCCCCCCTTACATCAGAGTCCCCCCCCTTACATCAGAGTCCCCCCCCTACAT
Organism: Pelophylax lessonae; assembly: GCF_965119305.1. Lineage (NCBI taxonomy): Eukaryota > Metazoa > Chordata > Amphibia > Anura > Ranidae > Pelophylax > Pelophylax lessonae. The sequence goes on from NC_138774.1 coordinate 293,809,570, forward strand.
CAGAGCCGCCCCTTACATCAGAGCCCCCCCCCTTACATCAGAGCCCCCCTTACATCAGAGTCCCCCCTTACATCAGAGCCCCCTCCTTACATCAGAGCCCCCCCCTTACATCAGAGCCCCCTCCTTACATCAGAGCCCCCCCTTACATCAGAGTCCCCCCTTACATCAGAGCCCCCCCTTACATCAGAGCCCCCCCTTACATCAGAGCCCCCCTTACATCAGAGTCCCCCCTTACATCAGAGCCCCCTCCTTACATCAGAGTCCCCCCCCTTACATCAGAGTCCCCCCCTTACATCAGAGCCCCCCTTACATCAGAGCCCCCCTCCTTACATCAGAGTCCCCCCTTACATCAGAGCCCCCCCTTACATCAGAGCCCCCCTTACATCAGAGCCCCCTCCTTACATCAGAGCCCCCCTTACATCAGAGCCCCCCTTACATCAGAGTCCCCCCCTTACATCAGAGTCCCCCCCCCCTTACATCAGAGTCCCCCCTTACATCAGAGTCCCCCCCCTACATCAGAGTCCCCCCTTACATCAGAGTCCCCCTTACATCAGAGCCGCCCCTTACATCAGAGCCCCCCCCTTACATCAGAGCCCCCCTTACATCAGAGCCCCCCTCCTTACATCAGAGTCCCCCCTTACATCAGAGCCCCCCTTACATCAGAGCCCCCCCCCTTACATCAGAGCCCCCCCCTTACACCAGAGTCCCCCCTTACATCAGAGCCCCCCCTTACATCAGAGCCCCCCCTTACATCAGAGCCCCCCTTACATCAGAGTCCCCCCTTACATCAGAGCCCCCTCCTTACATCAGAGTCCCCCCCCTTACATCAGAGTCCCCCCCTTACATCAGAGCCCCCCTTACATCAGAGCCCCCCTCCTTACATCAGAGTCCCCCCTTACATCAGAGCCCCCCCTTACATCAGAGCCCCCCTTACATCAGAGCCCCCTCCTTACATCAGAGCCCCCCTTACATCAGAGCCCCCCTTACATCAGAGTCCCCCCCTTACATCAGAGTCCCCCCCCCCTTACATCAGAGTCCCCCCTTACATCAGAGTCCCCCCCCTACATCAGAGTCCCCCCTTACATCAGAGTCCCCCCTTACATCAGAGCCGCCCCTTACATCAGAGCCCCCCCCCTTACATCAGAGCCCCCCTTACATCAGAGCCCCCCTCCTTACATCAGAGTCCCCCCCTTACATCAGAACCCCCCTTACATCAGAGCCCCCTCCTTACATCAGAGCCCCCCTTACATCAGAGCCGCCCCTTACATCAGAGCCCCCCCCCTTACATCAGAGCCCCCCCCTTACACCAGAGTCCCCCCTTACTTTAGAGTGCTCAGTAGAGCGGAGACTCTGCACATCACCTACAGATCAGATAAAATCCTTCGTGTGTGTTGGGGGGGGGGGAGGTGTGTGTGGGGGGTGGGGGGGGGGGGGTAGCACAGTCTTGCTGGAATTAGCAAGTAGTTGGGGAAAGGTCAGCGGTCACTTGTCATTGGAGGAATGAATGTTGGGGGAGGGGGGGGGGTGCAGCATAGCTCAGACTATGAAGGGAATCCCTGGGTGTCACCCATGGCTGGGAGGATTCCGGAGTCTGACAAGAGGGAGCTTGTTGGAGCGATCCATGGGAAAACATGAGCAGCCCCACCCTCCCCCACCTCCCCGGGACACATGTGCTCAGATCCTCATCTCCACACCTTACAAGCTGCAGCAGAGGTGGATGATGAGAGTAATGCCCCGCGGGGCGCAGGATCCGCCGCCGACAGCGAGCGGGGCGCAGAATCACCGCGAACGAGTTTCACCGCCACCGTTTAAAAAAAAAACATTTTAGGTCTGAAGATTCCCCCCCCCCCCATTATATATATTTTTGAAAGCAGACACCCTGGAGAATAAAATGGCGGTAATTCCACTTTTTTATGTCACACAATATCAGCAGTTCAGGGAATGCACAATTTTGTTGTGCAGAGTTCAGGGGTGCGCTATGTGCAGAATCCAGGGGTGCACTATGTGAGGTAGAGGGGGAGGGGGGGGCGGTCCGCCCACTGGAGAGTGTCAGGTCGGTGTCACCTGCTGGGTCAGCTTTAATTTGAATCACCAGCGCCCAATGTCACACTAAGTCCGCCTCCTGGTTTGGCTCCTTTAGTAGACAGCACATTTGTCCAATGCCGGGACGTGTGCTGTCTATCATAGGTTGGAGCAGGCGGGACTTGTGTGTTGGCGGGCGCCCAGCGATTCAAATTCTCTCTGACCCCCTGCACTGGTAAGGCTGCATAGATGGGCACTCATAGGACTGCATTGGATGGGCACTGATGAAGCTACATAGATGGGGACTGATAAAGCTGCATTGCGGGGCACTAGTGAGGCTGCATTGGATAGGCACTGGTCAGGCTGCATTGGATAGGCACTGGTCAGGCTGCATTGCTGGGCACTTATAAGACTGCATTGGATAGGCACTGATGAAGCTGCATTGCCGGGCACTGGTGAGTCTGCATTGCTGAGCACTGGTGAGGCTGAATAGATGGGGACTGATAAAGCTGCATTGCCGGGCACTAGTGAGGCTGCATTGCTGGGCACTGGTGAGGCTGCATAGATGGGCACTGGTGAGGCTGCATTGGATAGGCACTGGTCAGGCTGCATTGGATAGGCACTGGTCAGGCTGCATTGGATAGGCACTGGTGAGGCTGCATTGCTGGACACTGGTCAGGCTGCATTGCTGGGCACTTATAAGACTGCATTGGATGGGCACTGATGAAGCTGCATTGCCGGGCATTGGTGAGTCTGCATTGCTGAGCACTGGTGAGGCTGAATAGATGGGGACTGATAAAGCTGCATTGCCAGGCACTAGTGAGGCTGCATTGGATAGGCACCGGTCAGGCTGCATTGGATAGGCACTGGTCAGGCTGGATTGCTGGGCACTGGTGAAGCTGCATTGGATGGGCACTGGTGAGGCTGCATTGCTGAGCACTGGTGAGGCTGCATAGATGGGGACTGCTAAAGCTGCATTGCCGGGCACTAGCGAGGCTGCATTGGATAGGCACTGGTCAGGCTGCATTGGATAGGCACTGGTGAGGCTGCATTGTTGGGCACTGGTCAGGCTGCATTGGATGGGCACTGGTCAGGCTGTATTGCTGCGCACTGGTGAGGCTGCATTGCTGGGCACTGGTGAGGCTGCATTGGATGGGAACTGGTGAGGCTGCATTGCTGGGCACTGGTCAGGCTGCATTGGATGGGCACTGGTGAGGATGCATTGGATGGGCACTGGTGAGGCTGCATTGGATGGGCACTGGTGAGGCTGCACTGGATGGGCACTGGTGAGGCTGCATTGGATGGGCACTGGTGAGGCTGCGCTGGATGGGCACTAGTGAGGCTGCATTGGATGGGCACTGGTGAGGCTGCATTGGATAGGCACTGGTGAAGCTGCATTGGATGGGCACTGGTGAGGCTGCATAGATGGGGACTGATAAAGCTGCATTGCCGGGCACTAGTGAGGCTGCATTGGATAGGCACTGGTCAGGCTGCATTGGATAGGCACTGGTGAGGCTGCATTGCTGGGCACTGGTCAGGCTGCATTGGATGGGCACTGGTCAGGCTGTATTGCTGGGCACTGGTGAGGCTGCATTGCTGGGCACTGGTGAGGCTGCATTGGATGGGCACTGGTGAGGCTGCATTGGATGGGCACTGGTGAGGCTGCATTGGATGGGAACTGGTAAGGCTGCATTGCTGGGCACTGGTCAGGCTGCATTGGATGGGCACTGGTGAGGCTGCATTGGATGGGCACTGGTGAGGCTGCATTGGATGGGCACTGGTGAGGCTGCATTGGATAGGCACTGGTGAGGCTGCATTGGATAGGCACTGGTGAGGCTGCATTGGATGGGCACTGGTGAGGCTGTATTGCTTAGCACTGGTGAGGCTGCATAGATGGGGACTGATAAAGCTGCATTGCGGGGCACTGGTGAGGCTGCATTGGATAGGCACTGGTCAGGCTGCATTGGATAGGCACTGGTGAGGCTGCATTGCTGGGCACTGGTCAGGCTGCATTGGATGGGCACTTTTACTTTTACAATTTTATTTTTGTGTTATTTTTTACAAACATTTTGTGAGGGCAGTGGACAGTGTCAGTAGAGCAGTGGATGGTGTCAGTAATTTTTTATTTTTATTATTTTATTTTGTATTATTTTTTACAATTTTATTTTTATTTTTTTTTCAAATATTTTTTTCAAAGTGCTTCGGTTAGGGGTGGGGGTTGTGGATGGCTATAACTGGATGGTGTCAGTAGAGCAGTGGACAGTGTCTGTAGTTTTTTATTTTTTTTTATTTATAACTTTTTTACAAATATATATATCTTTTTTTTTCAATTTAATTTATTTTTTCACAATTCTTTTTTGGGGGGAAGGAGGTTGGCAGTGGACCGTATCAGTAGGGTAGTGGATGGTGTCAGTAGAGAAGTGGTCGGTGTCAGTAGTTTTTTTTTTTTATTATTTTTACAATTTTATTTTTTAAAATTTATGTTTTTTTTTTTTTTCAATGCTTTTTTTGTTTTTTGTTTTTGGGGTGGATGGTGTCAGTGTTTTTTATTTTATTTTATTCTTTATAATTTTTACAATGTCATTTTTAAATATTTATTTATTACAGTCCTTTCTTCTTTTTTTTTTTAATCAGCCCTGTTGGGGGGCTTTGGTGAGATATTAGGGGTCTAAACAGACCCCTGATATCTCGTCTTTGAGGACACAGATTCCTCAGTCCCTTTCTCTGCAGCCTCAGCTGCAATGAAGATGAATGGACAGGAGTAATAGGCTCCTCCCCATTCATAAACTGGAAAAGGGGGGACCAGAGGAGCACAGAGGGGATTGGAAGAGCACAGAGAAGGACCAGAAGAGCACAGAGGGGAGCCCAAAGAGCATAGAGGGGGACCCGGAGGAGCATAGAGGGGAGCTTGAGGAGGAGCACAGAGGGGGACCAGAGGAGCACAGAGGGGAGCTGGAGGAGCACAGAGGGGGACTGGAGGAGCATAGAGGTGAGTTGGAGGAGCACAGAGGGGGACCGGAAGAGCAAAGAGGGGAGCTGGAGGAGCATAGAGGGGGACCCGGAGGAGCATAGAGGGGAGCCTGGAGGAGCACAGAGGGGGACCGGAAGAGCACAGAGGGGAGCCCGAGGAGCACAGATGGGGGACCAAAGGAGCACAAAGGGGGACCGGAGGAGCACAGAGGGGAGCCGGAGGAGCATAGAGGGGAATTGGAGGAGGTGAGTTGGATGAGCACAGAGGGGGAGCCGAAGGACCATAGAGGGGGACCCGGAGAAGCACAGAGGGGAACCTGGAAGAGCACAGAGGGGAGCCCAAGGAGCACAGAGGGGGACCTGGAAGAGCACAGAGGGGAGCCCAAGGAGCACAAATGGGGGACCAGAGGAGCACAGAGGGGAGCCGTAGGAGCACAGAGGGGAGACGGAGGAGCGCAGAGGGGGACCGGAGGAGCACAGAGGGGAGCCCGAAGAGCATAGAGGGGGACCCGGAGGAGCACAGAGGGGAGCTTGAGGAGCACAGAGGGGAGTCAGAGGAGCCCAGAGGGGGACCAGAAGAGCACAGAGGGGAGCAGGAGGAACACAGAGGGGGACTGGAGGAGCATATAGGTGAGTCGGAGGAGCACAGAGGAGGACTGGAAGAGCAAAGAGGGGAGCCGAAGGATCATGGAGGGGGACCCGGAGAAGCACAGAGGGGAGCTGGAGGAACACAGAGGGGGACCGGAGGAGCATAGAGGTGAGTTGGAGGAGCAGAGACGGGGAGCCGAAGGACCATAGAGGGGGACCCGGAGAAGCACAGAGGGGAGCTGGAGGAGCACAGAGGGGGACCAGAAGAGCACAGAGGGGGAGCACAGAGGGCACCAGAGGAGCACAGAGGGGGACTGGAGGAGCATAGAGGTGAGTCGGAGGAGCACAGAGGAGGACTGGAAGAGCAAAGTGGGGAGCCTGAGGAGCACAGAGGGGGAGCCGAAGGACTATAGAGGGGGACCCGGAGAAGCACATAGGGGAGCTGGAGGAACACAGAGGGGGACCGGAGGAGCATAGAGGTGAGTCGGAGGAGCACAGAGGGGGAGCCGAAGGACCATAGAGGGGGACCCAGAGAAGCACAGAGGGGAGCTGGAGGAACCCAGAGGGGGACCGGAGGAGCATAGAGGTGAGTTGGAGGAGCAGAGGGGGAGCCGAAGGACCATAGAGGGGGACCTGGAGAAGCACAGAGGGGAGCTGGAGGAGCACAGAGGGGGACCGGAGGAGCATAGAGGTGAGTTGGAGGACCAGAGAGGGGGAGCCGAAGGACCATAGAGGGGGACCCGGAGAAGTACAGAGGGGAGCTGGAGGAGCATAGAGGGGGACCGGAAGAGCACAGAGGGGAGCTGGAGGAGCACAGAGGGGGAGCACAGAGGGCACCAGAGGAGCCCAGAGGGGGACCCGGAGAAGCACAGAGGGGAGCTGGAGAAGCACAGAGGGGAGCTGGAGAAGCACAGAGGGGAGCTGGAGGAGCACAGAGGGGGGCTGGAGGAGCA
>NC_138774.1:293818718-293823718 GCF_965119305.1 Pelophylax lessonae
AGAGAGCAGAGTAACTAAAAGTTGAGCTCATCGCCTTGCTGCTTGGCCTTTCACTGTTGAGATATAGGTTGTGGGGGCTGGTCCGGGATGACTCGGGCTTAGAAAAGGTCAATTGAATCAGTTCATGTGGTGTGCAAGGAGCATTCTGATAGGAGGAGAGAGCAGAGTGACTGAAAGTTGAGCTAATCGCTGTGCTGCCTCTCCTTTCCCAGTCACAGGCTGGTTGGAAAAATGCTGGCTATTAGACTGAAAACATCTAGTGGCTGCACACAGTACTATGCTGGGGATGGAAAATCTCTGGATTGAAGGTGAATGTTGCAGCACAGGCTTTTAACTTGAGGGAAGGAGGTAAACAGCGCTGGCCATTAGACTGAGGACATCTAGTGGCATCACAAAGTACTACGGGAAGGCATATTGCAGCAAAGGCTTTTAACTTAAAGTGGTTGTAAAGGCACAAGTTTTTTTAACTTTATGCATTTTATGCCCGAAGGTAAAAAACCAGCAGCAGCTCCCCTCAGCCCCCCTAATACTTGCCTGAACCCCCTCGAGATCCAGCGATGTCCACAAGAGCCTTGGCTCTCCGGGGACTCACACTTCTGATTGGCTTTTGGCAGCAACGGGAGCCATTGGCTCCCGCTGCTGTCAATCACAGCCAGTGAGCCAATCAGGAAGGGGTGGGGCCGAGCCGACCTCTCCGTGTGTGAATGGACACTCCAGAGAGCGCCTGCTTGGGTGCCCCCCAGAGCAAGCTGCTTGCTGTGGGAGCACCCGGGAGGAGAGAGTCAGCTAGGGAACCAAGGTGAGGAGGATCCGGGCTGATCTGTGCAAAACCAACTCCACGGAGGAGGGAATTATGACCGGTTTCTTTTAATGATAAAAAAAAAAATGAAACTTTACCAACACTTGGAGGAAAGGAGTTGAATGATGCTGGCCAGCAGACTGGGGACATCTAGTGGCGGGAAAAAAGTATTGCGGGGGAAATATCTACATTGAAACTGAATATTGCAGAAAAAGCTTTTATTTATTTATATATATATATATATATATATATATATATATATATATATATATATATATATATATATATATATATATATATATATATATATATATATATATATATATATATATATATATTTTTTTTTTTTTTTTTTTTATGGGCTCTTTACTTTTATCAAGTTTGGATGGAGTTCGGTTTCTCTTGAATTTTACTCCCTGTTGGTCTTTTTAAATATACATTTGAATATGTTTTGTTCTATCTGTTCCATAATTGCAAAAAATAAAAAAAATATTACAGTGAGTATTGATCTCTCTTCCAGGCCGGTTAAGTAAAGTGGAGAAGAAGAGGGAGGAGAGGGAAGCCAAAGAGGAGAAGCCCAAAGACCAATCACCGGGCAGAGAGAAGAAGAGTAGAAGAGAGGAAAGCCCGGAGGGGAGAAGGAAGGAAAGTTCTGGCAGCAGAGACAAAAGACCTCAACCGAGGAGTCCCTCCAGGAACAAAGACAGGAAGAAACCAAAGCAGGAGGAGCCCAGGTGAGCCAACATGGTGGGGGAGGGGCTGGTAGCTTCTTCCTGTTCCTGGAGTGTGCTGGTATCATAGAATGACTCTTCCTAGACCTCACCTCCTCCTGTGCAGCGTGGTAGACCTCTCCTCCTCCCTTATATCAGGGTAGACCTCCGCTCCTCCCGTACATCAGGGTAGACCTCCGCTCATCCTCGTCCTCCCTTACATCAGGGTAGACCTCCGCTCCTCCTCGTCCTCCCGTACATCGGGGTAGACCTCCGCTCCTCCTCCTGTAAACCGGGGTGGACCACCTCCTCCCGTACATCAGGGTAGACCTCCGCTCGTCCTCCCGTACATCGGGGTAGACCTCCGCTCCTCCTCCTCCTCCTGTAAACCGGGGTGGACCTCCTCCTCCCATACACCGGGGTAGACCTCCGCTCCTCACGTACATCAGGGTAGACCTCCGCTCCTCCTCGTCCTCCCGTACATCAGGGTAGACCTCCGCTCCTCCTCGTCCTCCCGTACATCGGGGTAGACCTCCGCTCCTCCTCCTGTAAACCGGGGTGGACCTCCTCCTCCCGTACATCAGGGTAGACCTCCGCTCCTCCTCGTCCTCCCGTACATCAGGGTAGACCTCCGCTCCTCCTCGTCCTCCCGTACATCGGGGTAGACCTCCGCTCCTCCTCCTCCTGTAAACCGGGGTGGACCTCCTCCTCCCATACACCGGGGTAGACCTCCGCTGCTCCTCCTCCTTCCGTCACCGGGGTGGACCTCCGCTCCTCCTCCTCCCGTACATCAGGGTAGACCTCCGCTCCTCCTCGTCCTCCCATAAACCGGGGTAGACCTCCGCCGCTCCTCTTCCTCCCGTACACCGGGGTAGACCTCCGCCGCTCCTCTTCCTCCCGTACACCGGGGTGGACCTCCGCCGCTCCTCTTCCTCCCGTACACCGGGGTAGACCTCCGCTCCTCCTCCTTCCCGTACACCGAGGTGGACCTCCCCCCCCCCCCCCCCCTCCTCCCGTACACCGGGGTAGACCTCCGCCGCTCCTCTTCCGCCCGTACACCGGGGTGGACCTCCGCCGCTCCTCTTCCTCCCGTACACCGGGGTAGACCTCCGCTCCTCCTCCTTCCCGTACACCGAGGTAGACCTCCCCTCCTCCTCCCGTACACCGGGGTAGACCTCCCCTCCTCCTCCCGTACACCGGGGTAGACCTCCCCTCCTCCTCCCGTACACCGGGGTAGACCTCCCCTCCTCCTCCTCCCGTACACCGGGGTAGACCTCCCCTCCTCCTCCTCCCGTACACCGGGGTAGACCTCCCCTCCTCCTCCTCCCGTACACCGGGGTAGACCTCCCCTCCTCCTCCTCCCGTACACCGGGGTAGACCTCCCCTCCTCCTCCTCCCGTACACCGGGGTAGACCTCCCCCTCCCCTGAAATCTCCCGATTCCATTCCATCGCCTCACATTGTTTGCTTCTTCCTCAGCTGGTTACATCGGGACCTGAAAGTGCGATTTATCGACAAACACTACAATGGAGGGAAATATTACAATTACAAGGTATGCAGTTTATTGTTGTCTGTCTAACACTGAGAGCAGAGTGGTGGCCTCATTAGTATCTTGCTGCTCCTTCATTGTCCTATCACTGGCTAGGTGGGTCTTAGAGCAGTAGATTGCAAGGTGTATGAACCCAATCCATCCAACTCCCTCCCCCATCAATCAGCATACATTAACATCTTTCGGTTTTGTTTTAAAAAAAAAAAAAATACCTTCTTCAGAGACGGTGACCTCATCACTGGGTCATTCTGCTGGTCTCTGCTATGAGCTGATGGGAGGGACAGACTCCCGTAAATGTTGCAGCACCCTTCCATAAGCATTATATGAAAGAACGCATCCCCAGTATCCCTTTTAGATGTGCATGCCTGCTATAAAGGGAACACATTCCCAGCATCCTTTTAGATGTGTATGCTCCCCGGGTGCTGCAGTCTTTAGCTATGCAATCTGTAATAATATAATCTGCAATTTATTTATTATATTCTTTATTTCTAGTATTATAATACTATAATCTGCAAAATCAAGCATCTGATCAACAGATTGCACAGCTAAAGTCTGCACCACCCAAAAAGTATACACATCTAAAGGGATGCTGGGGATATGTTTCTTTTTATGGCAGGGATGTGTTCCTTTTTATATAACTTTAGCTGTTCAATCTGTAATCTATAAGCCACAAATTGACAATCAAGCATCTGATCAACAGATTTACCAGGTAATGTCTGCACCACCCAAAACAACATGCACATGTAAAAGGATGCTGGGGATGTGTTTCCTTTTATTTAATGTTCAGGACTTGCTACAATTGGAAGACAAGGGAAGGCTGGAGTTCAGCATATATATATATATATATAGTCGTATCCCGCGTCCGTGTCATGTATTCAGAATATCTACTCACTTTCCTTTTTCTCCTCTTGGTGAATCCCCACAGATGTTGGTGGAGGATGTCATGAGTCCAACAACCTGCGTGTGCCGGACGGACACCGGACGGATCCTAGAAGGTGAGGCCCTGCCTGAGAATGAGGGTAGGAGGGTTAGGGGAGGTTGCACCAGATTTGGTGGACCTCTGGGGTGGGGGGGGTTGGGTCTCTACAGGAGGCCCAGGACTTTGTAGGGGCAATGTGGGAGACTGGAAGGTACTGCAGGGTTGGGTGTTGGAGGTTTGGAGCATGTTGGGGGTGTGAAGGCTCTGAAGTAGGGTGGGGGACATTGCAGGAGCTTGGTGGGACACTGTGAGACACTGTTGGAGGTTGGAAGCACTTTGGGAGTGTAAAGGCTCTGTAGTAGGGTGGGTGTCACTGCGTGAGGTTGGAGAGCAGTGCAGGTAGTTTGGGGGTGTGGGCAGTGTAGGGCACTGATGGAGGTTGGGAGCACTTTTGGGGGGCTGAAGGCACTTATAGTAGGTTGGGGGGAATTGTGGGACACTGTTGGAGGTTGGGAGCACTTTGAGGGTGTAAAGGCTCTGTAGTAGGCTGGGGGTCACTGCGGGAAGTTGGGGGGGGGGGGTGCAGTGGGACACTGTTGGAGGTTGGGAGCACTTTGAGGGTGTGAAGGCTCTGTAGTAGGCTGGGGGTCACTGCGGGAGGTTGGGGGGGGGGGGCAGTGTGGGACACTGTTGGAGGTTGGAAGCACTTTGGGGGTGTGAAGGCTCTGTAGTAGGGTGGGGGTCACTGTGGGAGTTTGGGGTGCAGTGTGGGACACTGTTGGAGGTTGGTAGCACTTTAGGGGTGTTAAGGCTCCATAGTAGGGTGGGGGTCACTGCTGGAGGTTGGGGGGCAGTGTGGAACACTGTTGGAGGTTGGGAGCATTTTGGGGGACTGAAAGCTCTTTAGTAGGTTGAGGTCACTGCAGGAGGTTGTATGAGGGGGCAGTGTAGGGCACTGATGGAGGTTGGGAGCACTTTTGCGGGCTGAAGGCACTTTTAGTAGGTTGGGGGTTATTGCAGGCAG
>NC_138774.1:294548718-294576218 GCF_965119305.1 Pelophylax lessonae
ATAAAAATCCTTCAACAGGTAAAAAAGTTTATAAAATCCATGTATTTCAGTGATGTATTTTATGATTTGCACTGACTTTGTAGTCTGATCCACAAATGCACTAAAATAATATAAATTTCATCGACAATCTCAGGTCCAGGTTTTCTGTTATATATATACCTTACATGCCACGCGGTGCGGGCACAGCTTGCCGAATCCCAGGGGAGGCTGGATGCGACGTAGTAAGGTCACCACGTCCAAATGTTTAATACGGCCCCTAAAGAGGAAGCGATCAAAGAAAGAGGAAATTAAAAAATAATAATAATAAAAAAGAAGCAAAAAATAATATAAAATCAAATAGAAACTATCCAAATAACTTTATTCAATACACGGGGGAGCAAAAAAAAAATGCACATGATAAAAATTATTTAAAACAAAATAAAAAAAACTTTGCTATAGTAAACCAGCAGCTAGAGACCGGGTACCAAGTAAAAAGAACCAGAAAATTAAATCAAGTACATAGATAATGTCATTTATTTAATATCAATTTATGTGGTAATGTATTTTCAAAAATCATAATTTTCCGGATGTCTACGGAGAATACTTTAGACCATAAACACCGACTACTGCTAGATGTTCAACATTTAATTGTTGTTTTATTACAGTTGTACCTTTTTAAAGATAATCTGCATAGTCACTGTGACCCATGAGCTCTTTCATCCTGTATATGTATTAAAGTTTTCTTTTTAATTTAATTTAATTGTGTTACTTCACGTTTATTTACACCAATAAAGTCCTATACTGCCATTAAGGGGGTTCTTTGCCCTTTTCCCATAATGTCATGCCTACATTACACTATAGAGGGCTGCAGCCTAAATAATAACGAAGTTGTCCTCATAAATCACAAAACATGTGTAATCACTATCTGCATGGAGTTTGCATGTTCACTCTTTGCTCTCATTGGTTTCCTCTGGGTGCACCGATTTCCTCTCACACTCCAAAGATACGCTCATAGATTAAGTGGCTCCTGTCTAAATTGGCCCTAGTATGTGTATGGGTGATAGGGACCTCAGACTGCAAACTACAAGGCTGGGACTGAGGGGAATATAAAGAATATATATAAAATGCTGCGTAAAATTTTGGCGCTATATAACAAGTAATAAAAAAATAAAATAAATAAATAAAAGGAATCACAGGAAATATTTCTATGTAATATATTCACATAATTATATAAAACATTGTACCTCTAATATATACAGTATATATATATATATATATATATATATATATATATATATATATGTATAAATACAATAAGTGATATAAATATAAAAATATATATATAAAATATTTATTTGTAAATAAAATGCAATATACATGTATGTATGTATATATATATATATATATATATAAATATATATTATTTACAAATACATAAATACATACATATATTATAATATATAAATATATATTTATTTTATGATAAAATAAATATATATTTATATATTATTATATATCTATATATTATAATATGTAATATAAAAATATATATGTGAAATATTTATTTGTAAATAAAATGCAATATATATATATATATATATATATATATATATATATATATATATATATATATATATATATATATATAATTCATATATATTATTTACAAATACATAGATACATACATATAATATATAAATATATATTTATTTTATGATAATGTAATACTATATATATGTAGATTATGTGTCAGGCCAACCTTTTACAGCAATACAAGGTGGTGTGAAATGGATGGATCCCAGTAGAGGAGAAGAGGAGGTACAAAGCAAAGAGGTTTGCTTTCAAGCTGAACTCCAGTCACACAAAATTTCATTTAATTATATCCCTCAATAGCCACAAAGGATATAAACCCATTTTGCATGCACCAACAGATGTCTTTACAAACCCAGATAATACCTGCAGAGCTGTTGGAGGGGCCCAGCAAACTACACCCACTACAGGCTGCCTGCAGAAACCTACAGGAGGGGGCGGAGACGAGACCAGTCCCCCTGCACAAGGAGAGAGAGCAGCTGTAGGAGGCTCCCAGCAGGCCACACCCACTACAGAAAACTACAGGAGGGGCGGAGACAAGACCAGTCCCCCTGCACAAGGAGAGAGAGCAGCTGAAGGAGGCGCCCAGCAGGCCACACCCACTACAGAAAACAACAGGAGGGGGTGGAGACAAGACCAGTCACCCTGCACAAGGAGAGAGAGCAGCTGTAGGAGGCGCCCAGCAGGCCACACCCACTACAGAAAACTACAGGTGGGGGCGGAGACGAGACCAGTCCCCCTGCACAAGGAGAGAGAGCAGCTGTAGGAGGCGCCCAGCAGGCCACACCCACTACAGAAAACTACAGGAGGGGGCGGAGACGAGACCAGTCACCCTGCACAAGGAGAGAGAGCAGCTGTAGGAGGCTCCCAGCAGGCCACACCCACTACAGAAAACTACAGGAGGGGCGGAGACAAGACCAGTCCCCCAGCACAAGGAGAGAGAGCAGCTGAAGGAGGCGCCCAGCAGGCCACACCCACTACAGAAAACAACAGGAGGGGGTGGAGACAAGACCAGTCACCCTGCACAAGGAGAGAGAGCAGCTGTAGGAGGCGCCCAGCAGGCCACACCCACTACAGAAAACTACAGGTGGGGGCGGAGACGAGACCAGTCCCCCTGCACAAGGAGAGAGAGCAGCTGTAGGAGGCGCCCAGCAGGCCACACCCACTACAGAAAACTACAGGAGGGGGCGGAGACGAGACCAGTCACCCTGCACAAGGAGAGAGAGCAGCTGAAGGAGGCGCCCAGCAGGCCACACCCACTACAGAAAACTACAGGAGGAGGTGGAGACGAGACCAGTCACCCTGCACAAGGAGAGAGAGCAGCTGTAGGAGGCGCCCAGCAGGCCACACCTACTACAGAAAACTACAGGAGGAGGCGGAGACGAGACCAGTCCCCCTGCACAAGGAGAGAGAGCAGCTGTAGGAGGCGCCCAGCAGGCCACACCTACTACAGAAAACTACAGGAGGAGGCGGAGACGAGACCAGTCACCCTGCACAAGGAGAGAGAGCAGCTGTAGGAGGCGCCCAGCAGGCCACACCCACTACAGAAAACAACAGGAGGGGGTGGAGACAAGACCAGTCACCCTACACAAGGAAAGAGCAGAAGTGATCGGTCTTTATTACAGGAAGTCTCACACTGGATTACTGGAAGATCTGGAAGAAATATACAAAGCTCACTGAGATTCAGGAAGAGTCTTCTTATGACTTCTAGTGAATGTCTTGTTAAAGCTTGTAGGAGGAGTTTTCATTCTACTTTGACTGTCATTTGAGGCTGCATGACTCCTGGCCCTCTGTCTGGACAGTGCTGATTGGCCCTGTGCTGATCACATGCACCCTCCCAAAAAAAAAAATGAATGGATTTAGACAATATTTGCTTATCCCCGCCCAATCACATTGTTATTTTTTTATATACTCACTTGGCCTCTGGGTCATATTCAGACCAGATCCTTTTAAACTCATCTAAATGATGGGGGCCCAGAATGGACCAATCTCTGGTCAGATAATCAAAATTATCCATAATGACGGCTACAAACAGATTAATAATCTGAAATGGGAAAATGGAAAATACAAAGAGATAAATGAAAACCATCACACAGGCATGCAGTATGAATATAATGTACATTTAGTAAATAGTTCTGTATTGTAGGGATGATCTGTCCTCTATAGAAGTGAAATAATGGATTTCTGGAATTCATTTCTGTTCACTGTTTTGTGTTCTGAATACAAAACAGAAACCGGAATGCTTTAGGCAGATTGTAGCTTCTAATACATGAAATACATTACAGTCTATTAATGCCCCAGCATTCACACAGCCGTCGCAAATAATCCCCATAATATGTCTAATAGGTTTATTACCTATGATCGTCAGCTCCATCTACTGGCCATAATGCAGTATTTTCCTGAAATACCTCAACTGGAAAAATACAGCATTATGGTCACTAGATGGAGCTAGCAATTATAGGAAATAAACATATTAGACACGCTACCGGGATTATATGTAAAGGAGGTGCGAATGTAGAGTTTCTATAAGTCACTGAGATGCCTTATGTGACACTATATTTAAAAAAAAAAAAAAAAATATATATTTATAATAATATCTATAATATTTATAACATCTATATTATTATGCTTGTTGACATTTATATTATATATATATATATATATATATATATATGTGAGTATATATATATATATATATATATATATATATCTATACATATAATATAAATGTCAACAAGCATAATAATATAGATGTTATAAATATTATAGATATTATTATAAATATAATTTTTTTAAATATATATATATATATATATGTGTGTGTGTATATATGTATATATATATATATATATATATATATATATATATATATATTTATTTATTTAATATATGATAATGAATATATTATTAATGTTATATTAATATTATATTAATTATATACATTTTATATAACTCTATAAAATATTTTATATTATATATACAAAAGTAAGTACACCCCTCACATTTCTGTAAATATTTTATTCTATCTTTTCATGTGACAACACTGAACAAATGACATATATATATATATATATATATATATACACACACACACACACACACGATAAATGGATTTTTGTAAAATCTTACCGTAAAATCCTTTTCTCTTAGCTCATTGACAGACGTAGTCCTCGGTGATACACCACCTTCGGGTTATGTTGCCTCCACAGGAGCAGGACTAGACAGGAAATTAAAAAGCTCTGGCCACACCCTAGGGGCAGTCCCAGAGGGTATATCCTCTCTCTCTCTGCCTCAGCAAATCAGTTATGTGAAAAAGCAGTCTTTAGAGATTTTAACCCAACTCAAAAAACAGAGGGGCGGGGACTACGTCTGTCAATGAGCTAAGAGAAAAGGATTTTACGGTAAGATTTTACAAAAATCCATTTTTCTCTAGCGCTCATTGACAGACGTAGTCCTCGGTGATACACCACCTTCGGGACGTCCCAGAGCAGTATCACAACTGAGGGGTGGGAAAATGAAATCAAATCCCAATCTAGAAGGCCCAACCGGTGCCAACTAGAAGTTTACAATGCTCATCCTTAATGATGAGACTCAACAAAAAAGAGAAAAAAAAAAAAAAATTTCTTTTTTTTTTTTTTTTTTTTTTCAAACAGAAAAAAACCCTCGAGGTAGACCACCGGTCTCCTCAAATTGCGGCCTGCAAAACCTTGCGGCCAAATGAGGCATCCGCCGATGCCGTCACATCAATTTTATAGAATTTTGTAAAGGTATGTACCGACGACCAAGTGGCCGCCTTACATACCTGGACCACTGACGCCTGATGGCGAAAGGCCCAGGAAGTACTGAGCGCTCGAGTGGAGTGCGCCCTAACAGGGAACGGAGGACTCTGACCCTTAATAGAATAAGCCTGTACCACCGTTTGTCTAATCCATTTGGCAATGGTCGCGGCAGATGCAGGCAAACCCTTTCTGGGGCCATCCGTGATCACAAAAAGTGAATCCGTCTTACGGAAAGATTCCGTAGCTTTCAGGTATACCCTGATTGCCCGAACCACATCTAAGGAATGCAACGCATGTTCCCGATGATGCTTGGGCTGAGGACACAAGGAAGGTAGTACAATATCTTCATTCAGATGAAAATCTGAAACCACCTTAGGAAGAAAAGATGGCTTAGGATGAAGTACTACCTTATCCCTATGAATCACTAGGTATGGGGACTGGCATGATAATGCAGCCAGTTCTGACACCCTGCGAGCAGAAGTAATAGCCACCAAGAAGGCCACCTTCTGGGATAAAGTAAGCAAGGGAATCTCCCTGATGTTTTCAAAGGGAGGTTTCTGTAGAACCGACAAAACCAAATTAAGATCCCAGGGCGGTAAGGGCGCGCGGACTGGAGGAGCCAGGTGCCGCACCCCCTGGATGAAATTCCGCACCAAGGATTTGGTAGCTAAAGGCTTCTGAAAGAAGATTGCTAATGCTGAAACTTGACCCTTGATGGTGCTCAAGGCTAGCTTCTGCTCAACCCCTTGTTGCAAAAAGGCCAATATTCGAGACACCGAATAGGTACGTGGAGGAAATCCTAAAGATTCGCACCACGCAATATAAGTCTTCCATGTGTGATAATAGACTTTGCTGGAAGTCGCTTTCCTTGCTTTAATAAGGGTAGGAATGACTGAAGTAGACAAACCTCTGTCCTTCAGTACTTGGGTCTCAATGGCCAGGCCATTAAACCCAGCGACTGTAAAGCATGATGGTAAATTGGTCCTTGAGACCACAGACACTCCCTGAGACGAAGTTCCCACGGAACGTCTGCGACTAACATGTCCAAGTCGGCCAGGCCGGCTTGAGGAGGCCAGCCTAGAATTTCTAGGACCACTGGCGCTGATTGGATCTGAACCAGGCGTCCCTAGAGCTATCTGGCCCCGACCATCCGAGAAAGTCTGGTCGTTTTCTGTTCCCACACATTTATCAGATACCTGATAGTTATCAGGAAAGGTGATCTTTTCTGGTTGAACCTCAGGGACCGAAGTCACCCGACTAGAGGCTACTTGGCCTATCTGGTCAACCAGATCCGATTCCTGTGAGGTATCGGGACTAATCTTAGGAAAAGGTAAAGGGAAAGATCTATTCAGGGAACGGTAACTACCGCTTCCTGTAGTACTTAAATGTTGAAAGGGAAGAATCGCACCGGTAGTAGTGGTTGATGCTCGATCTAATGTCCTGAATACCGGTGAAAACGTCCCCCCACCCTGAAACCGGGTGGGGGCGCACCTTCAGGCTGTGTACTCCTTTGCTTCGGGTTTGGCTGGGTTGGTCCTTTGCTTGTCCGACCAGCCCTTCTTGAACCCTCCTGGAGGAGTCTTGCCTTTCCCGCTAGTACCAGCCGGGCGCCCTTTATGGGCGGTAAAGAAAGGTCCTCGCTTGTTGCGAGGTCCCTTAGCTTTAGCAGCCTGTGGCAAAAAAGTGCTCTTGCCCCCAGTGGCATCCTTAATGATTTCATCTAGGTTGGCCCCAAATAGACGATTCCCTTGAAAAGGGAGATTGGTCAAGGTCTTTTTGGAACCTAGGTCAGCTGACCAGCATTTTAACCACAGCACACGTCTGAGGATCACCGCTAACTTAGATGCATGCCCTAATAAGGGAGTAGTGTCCAAGGCTGCGTCACAGATAAACCGTAGCCCTTGTATAATCTGTTCCATCAAATCAGATGTCTCCTGGGGAATATCTTTTCCCCTAAGATCTTGGCGTACCATTTTCGCCCATTCCGTAAGTGTCTGGGAAACTAGACCAATAACAATTACTGGTCTAAATGCTGACCCTATCAGAGAGAAGATGGTGCGGGACTCTGCTTCCATCTTTCGATCCACCGGATCCTTAAAGGACGAAGTGTCCTCCACTGGAATAACCGTGGCTTTATTCAGCCTGGAAATAGGTGGATCCACCACTGGTGGTACCGTCCATTTCTTAATGATGGATTCCTCAAACGGATAGCGTCTAGCAATACGCTTGGAAATAGTAAAGGTACGCTTAGAATGCTCCCATTCTCCTTTAATCTGATTTCCAAAACATTTAGGTACAGGAAAAGCCTTCGCCGTCTTGATGGGCTTATTAGTACCAAAAGGCATCTCTGTTTCAGTTGCCTCTGCCGGTAAAGCCTCAAGTTTTAAGGTTTCCTGCACTGCCACAACTAGTGCGTCCACCAATGCTTCTTCCTGAATTATAGCGGGAGAAGGAACGTCCTCCTCACTGTCTGAGGGGGCTTTACCTGGGATAACAGCCCTTGCAGAGGGACCTGCAGCTGCAGTGACCATCTCTGAATCAGAGTCAGAGGTGTCAGATAGTATAGGGGTAGGCGGGGGTCGCTTCCTTGACCCCCGTCCCTGACAGGCCGCCTCCACCCGAGCCACCATAGACTCCAAAATTGCTGTAAATGACTCTATACTCTGTGCACCGGCGGGTCCCGTGGCCCCCTCGAGGGAAACAGGTGGGGGAATATGTGTGGCAGGGTCCATGATTATTCCAGTCACTTCCTGGATAATATAATTCAAAAGTAAAGAAAAAACTTTTTTTTTTTTTTTTTTCTGACCCCCAGCGCCACAAAAAGCCCCTTAGTGTTACCTGCTAGGGATCCCTATCGATCGAGAGAGAGAGAGATAGACCCCCAGGCTCACCACTTGATGCTCAGAGTTTAACTGCAACAGCTTACAGCGCTGTCTTAGACAAACAGGAAGTCTTTTGGCTGGTTGCCCAGGAAGAAAGGACGCGGCTCCGCCCCTCTGCACGCCTTCCGGCGCCTCCCCCAAGCTCCACGAGGTGTTTGGATCACCTCAAACATGGCCGCCCCCATGCTGAAGACACGAGGCTACGCCAAAATGGCGGCTCGTGCGATCCAGCAAAAAAAATGGCGGCGGCCTGTACTGAATAGCGGTGTGCTGCAGGGCACACAACACTCTCTCTGCATGGGGATATGGCGTGGTTGGCGGTACCGGCCCTGGCGGACCGCATGGCCGTTCGGAAGGCCTGCTTATAGCTGGAGATCTGATTTGGAAGGCAGTCTACATGTCCGTGGCTTCTGACTGGTAGGTAGCTTATACTTAACCCATAAGATTCCCAGAATGCCACAGATTACATCTTTTAAACATGTATACAATTAGATTGTTAGCTCCCAAACCAAGCCTCCTGGCTTTTTGCACACATAAAATCACACTCAAAGTAGGAGGATCTGTGACATGTTATAGGATAGAAAGGACTCTTTCTTACCATACAGAGAGGGGCCCGCGTTCACCACAAAACCCGTCAGGGAAAAAGGGGGAACATACTACTCACCATACCGGAACCAGGCGGGCACCAACTCCTGACAGTACCCCTCTCCACCGGGGCGGGAGGGCTGTCGACCAATACGGACGCCGTGACTCATGGTCTTTGGCGTTTCAGCGAGACGTTTAACTCGCGGGTCCTTTAATGGGACTTTGTCGCGGCCGACCCAGCGCGGAACTATGGCCTGCACGCGCTCGTAGGCTGAACTGGGGTGACCACCGGATCTCAACATCCAGCCCGTCGCCCAGTTCAGCTTTCTTGCTTGAAGATCTCACAGGAACACTGGAGAAAAAAAGCTGTCTAAAAATCCTTTAAGAAAAAAATTCTTGCCAGGACCTAAGATCCCAGCAAGGCATCTAGGTCCTTACTCCTAACTAGACAGAAAATAACTGATTTGCTGAGGCAGAGAGAGAGAGGATATACCCTCTGGGACTGCCCCTAGGGTGTGGCCAGAGCTTTTTAATTTCCTGTCTAGTCCTGCTCCTGTGGAGGCAACATAACCCGAAGGTGGTGTATCACCGAGGACTACGTCTGTCAACGAGCGCTAGAGAAATATATATTATATAAATATATATATATATTAATAAATAAAAAACACTGTCTATATATTGTCCCTAATGCACCTAGCATGGGACCCGGCAAAGCATGGTAGGGGGCGCCCGGGGTGCCAGCTGTGCTGTGATAAGTCACAGCACAAGCCAATCAGGGAGTGCCGGCCAATGGATGACCGCCGGCACCCGCTGATCAGCGAGGAGAGACAAAGGACGGAGCTCCGCCTATATAAATAATACAGAGCTCCGTCCTGTGAGCGGGGATTTGTTGGATTTTGTTTGCCTGCAAAGCACTTCCCTTAGTAAAAGCACCACACATAGTATACATAAACACTGGCTAGGCACACAGTTAACCCTTTGATTGCCCCTAGATGTTTAACCCCTTCCCAGCCAGTGTCATTAGTACAATGTCAGTGCATATTTTTTAGCACTGATCACTATATTAGTGTTACTGGTTCCAACAAAGTGTCAGTTAGTGTCGGATTGCCCACCATACTATCACCACCATACAATCACAGCCCGGCTATGAGTCGGTTCACACTGGGGCGGCACGACTCTGTACTACTTTGGGGGCGACTTGTGCAGTCCCGTGCACCGCGACTTCGGAGCGACTTGCACGGACTTCACATAATGGAAGTCTATGCAAGTCGCTCCGAGGTCGCCCGAAGTAGTACAGGACCCTTTTTCGAAGTCGGAGCGACTTGTGTTACTCCTATTAGAACAGGCCCTGTAGCAGTCAATGAACCGCGACTTGTCAGGCTGAAAAGTCGCTCTAGTGTGAACCGAGTCTATAAGTCACTGAAGAAAAAAAAAAAAAAATTCCAGTATACCGTATGTATGAAAAAACATAGCAGCTGGCGATCTCTACTTACCAGAAAGGCGCAGAGCATGAAGAAGCTGATGAAATAGACGATGGCGAAGTTGCTCCCGCAGGTGAACTCTTCCTCCGGGCCAAAGTCAGATTCGCTGTCGCATCTCTTGCCGGGCAAACTGGCCAACATAATCTCCTGCCAGGCCTCCCCCGTGGCACACCTAGGAAAGACAGAGAAGTCACGCGATTTCAAAGCCTGCAGCTCAGTGCGACTTGGCTGGCATCTGTGTGACTTCATGCATGGATGTCTATGTGTAAGTCACACCTAAAAATTGCAAAAAATAGTGCAGGAACACCGGTGTGACTTGTCATGCGATGCAATATATAGGTGGGGCTTTGAGTGGGTGTGGCTTGAGTGTGGATGGGGACACAGGGGGCCCCATTGCCCGGGGGCCCCATGAGTTGTCAGTCCGCCCCTGATGACAGGTCCAAAATTGCACGACAAGTCGCACCCTGTTGTCGGCAATGGAACTGTTCTAATCGGTGCGAGTTTGCTGTGCCGGACCGATTTGAACAGTTCCGTTGCCGACAATAGGGTGCGACTTGTCATGCAATTTTGGACCTGTCATATCGCATGACAAGTCGCACCGGTGTGAACGGGGGCTGAAGTCTATGACCCTCAAGTCGCATGAAAATCTGACCAAAGTAGTGCAGGAACTACTTTACCCACTTGCCAACCAGCTGCTGCACACTGCGGCAGGCCGGCTCTAATGCGCGAAACAATGTACCTGTACGTTGTTTCGTGCAATAGCCAGTGGGGGGCGGAGGCGCGCGCACGCTGATTGGCCACAAGAGGAGCCAATCAGCGGGTCCGGCGGAAGCGATGTCCGCTGGCCACCCACGATCACTCCCTAATGCCAGTCTGCCGATGTAAACAAGGCAGACCGCCGTTCTGTCAGAGATGAACACAGGGATCCTATTTAGGAACACGGATCTCTGTGTTCATCTAGTTAGTCCATCCCCCCACACAGTTAGTAAGCACTCCCTAGGCACACATGTAACCCTTTGATTGCCCCTGGTGTTAACCCCTTCTCTGTGGTCATTTCACAAGCCACGCCCCCCCACAGTTATAAACACGTCCCTAGGTACACATTTAACCCATTGATCACCCACAGTGTTAACCCCTTCCCTGCCACTGTCATTGTAAACACAGCTGACCGTTCTTCTCTCTCAGCGGGGAGCGATCGTGGGTGTCAGGCGGCAGTCGGAACAGCCTGCCCCGTGCATCGGAGTCCCCGCTGGCGGTGCGCATTCGCCCCCTAGCTGCAGGCGCGCGACCAATGTATACCTACGTCGGTTTGCACAGGAGGGGCCGCCTGCCATAGTATAACTGCGGCGGGTGGTCCGGAAGCGGTTAAGGGGTAAAACCTTCTGGTCCAGAAGCATTTAAAGTCTCTGCGGCTTTAAATATCGCAGATATGAACGTTACTCATTGGGAAACATGGGGTCCGACTTGTCATGCGACTTTGGGGTCCAAAGTCGCATGAGAAATCGCACAAGTGTGAAAGGGGCCTAATACTTTTATGAAGGATGAAGAGATCGCTGATCCCCAGACTTTTACGAGGAACTATCGGCGGCATTTCTCTTGCCCTTTATTCGCTATCACGCGGCGGAGAGGGGAGGGTACCTGAAGAGCAGCAGCACAGCCTGGGGGAAGGTCTGAAAGTTGTTGTTGCGGTTGATCTGCGTTCCGTCCTGCATGGCGATTTTGCCGAACGTCTGTACGGAAGAACAAAGCCGGAGATGTGAGATCACACACCGAGGATGTGAATGGAGATCTGAGGCTCACGCAAAGGCCGACTGACTCACCTGCATGCCGATGACGGCGTAGATAAAAAATATCATGGCAATCAGGAGAGCGACATATGGCAACGCCTGCAGGAGGAAGAAACAAGCAAGAGATCTTCAGAACGTTTTGTACAATTCTTTATAAAACAGATTAGAGGAATTACAGCCCATATCTAGCAAATGTCGTCCTCCGCACATCTAATACTAGACCCCGGCAGATCCCTCACAACCCCCCCCCCCCCCCCCCCCCCAAAGCATGGCAGTCACCTTCTTTGTGACCAACTATGACCAGTGATGATCACTGTATCCACTCCCTGACTGCCCCATAGCAGATATACTGCTACAGGCCGGCCGTTCTCTGCAGAATCACACACACACTATATATATATATATATATTATACTTTGTATATCAAATAATAGAAGATGCAATCCAATTGTTGTTGCAAATATCCTTTACTTCTGATCACAATAGATGTAATCTTTGTATAAATTTACTGTCCCCTCAAAATAACTCAACACACAGCCATTAATGTAAAAACCGCTAGCAACAAAAGTGAGTACACCCCTAAGTCAAAATGTCCAAATTGGGCCCAATTAGCCATTTTCCCTCCCCGGTGTCATGTGACTCGTTAGTGTTACAAGGTCTCAGGTGTGAATGGGGAGCAGGTGTGTTAAATTTGGTGTTATCGCTCTCACTCTCTCATACTGGTCACTGGAAGTTCAACATGACACCTCATGGCAAAGAACTCTCTGAGGATCTGAAAAAAAGAATTGTTGCTCTACATAAAGATGGCCTAGGCTATAAGAAGATTGCCAAGACCCTGAAACTGAGCTGCAGCACGGTGGCCAAGACCATACAGCAGTTTACCAGGACAGGTTCCACTCAGAACAGGCCTCGCAATGGTCGTCCAAAGAAGTTGGACCTGAGCAGACCTCACTAACAGATCCTGCTCTCTGGTAGACAGAAAGCAATATAGATTTACCTGCAGCTCCTCTGATAGGCAGATAGAGCCAAAAACTATATTCTCTCACTAGCACCTGCCTTATTACCAAAAGTATTGGGACGCCTGCCTTTACACGCACATGAACTTTAATGGCATCCCAGTCTTACTTCCGTAGGGTTCAATATTGAGTTGGCCCAACCTTTGCAGCTATAACAGCTTCAACTCTTCTGGGAAGGCCACAAGGTTTAGGAGTGTGTCTATGGGAATGTTTGACCATTCTTCCAGAAGCGCATTTGTGAGGTCAGGCACTGCTGTTGGGGAGAAGGCCTGGCTCGCAGTCTCCGCTCTAATTCATCCCAAAGGTGTTTTTCCATTAACCAATTCTGGACCGTAAGATTTACCCCCTTCATGAGCAGGCCGTTTTTTGCGATTCTGCACTGCTTTACTTTAACGGACAATTGCACGGTGCTGCGACGCTGTACCCAAATAAAATTGATGTCCAGGTCTGGAGGCTGGGTTCACACTGGTGCGAATTGGATGAGGGTTTTCCCGCATTCAATTCCCATGTTAGAAGACTGTGACCAGCTCTCAATGGAGCCAGTTCACACAGCTCCGGGACGGTTGTGGAGCAGTTTGTAGAAGGGTCCTGTGCATCTTCTGATGCGTTTCTGGTCTGAATTCAGCCAAAAATCCAGGCCGAATTTGGACCAAAAAAGGGTGAATAGGGACGCACCAGACCCCCTGCTGCGAGCCGCTCCACACACAGTGTGAACCCAGCCCTAAATCAGAGTTTAGTGTCACATTAGCACTTTAAAGTTGGTCATCGGGTTTCAACCTTCACCACCTCACCTGGAAGGACTTAATAAAGGTCCACAGCAGTGTTCGAATACCTTCCCCTTTACTCAAAAGTTTCACCAAGCGCATGACACGGAAGAGTCGGAAGAAGGTGATGGAGATTCGGGAACTGTCTTCTGAACTCTAGAAAAAACGTTGCAAGATTACGGTTTTAGACAACATGTATGAGAATGAAAATATATATAGAGATATGAAAAAATGTGTCGATGAAGGTTCTCCTGTATCCAGGTCATGGTATATCTAGTAGTAATTGGTCACTTCATCTGGAATTGTTCTGTAATGTTATAGACATTTTCCAACCCAACCCAAGCCAAGCCAGTTCTAACGAATGTCAGGAAGATACCCCAACATCTTATAGGGGTATTTTTCAACCCAATAGGGGGACATTTTCCAACCCAACCCAAGCCAAGCCACTTCTAACGACTGTCAGGAAGATACCCCAACATCTTATAGGGGTATTTTTTGGGGTATCTTCCTGACACTCATTGAAACTGAAGAAGTGGCTTGGAGAAGCTACAAAATGTCTCCAACATTACAGAACAAGTCCAGTTGAATGTGGAAAATTACTACTAGCTATGCTGTGACCACTGTTTGTGAGGGTTCTTATTCACCCAGGTCATGGTATATCTAGCAGTAGTTGCTCACATTCATCTGGACTTGTTCTGTAATGTTGAAGGCATTTTTTAGATTCTCCAAGCCACTTCTTTAGTTCTAATGAGTGTCAGGAAGATACCCCAGTATCTATATTCACACAGGAAACACAAACACCTTCATCCAATCATCATGAAATGTGTCAAGGCAGATGTTTATAGTCCAAGAACATCATGGGAGGTGTAAAAGTTGTGAAATCCCTCTGTTCTAGTTACATCATCTCATCCTTGATGGTAGGAAGTCTGCATACAGTAGGTATTCATCCCTCCATTCACAAGGTGGCAATTGCTGGCAGAGATGTTAAAACAGCAGTAAATGGAAGATGGTGATGAAGGCCCCCACCCCTGTTTTGGGATGGTTGTTCCAGTCTGACATAGATGGCCTCTTGAGAACAGTTGTACTCCCTGTCCAAAATGTGCACCTCAATGTCAAAAAAAAAAAATTCCTTTCCCTTAAGGTGTAACAAAACTGCTTGACCTGCAGAATTTTCCCTCCTATGTTGGGCGATCCATTGTTTTGCAAGAAGGTGTTTTGTCTCCCCAAGTTATGGGTCTTTGCATTCCTCACTCTTGTGTTTGGGTGTTTGGTCTTTGCAAGTGTTTCGTTGGATCTTTGCTTGTTTTTGGGTCTTTGCTTGTTGTTGGGTTTTGGGTCTTTGCTTGTTATTGGGTTTTGGGTCTTTGATTGTTGTTCGGTGTTGGGTCTTCTTGTTGTTGGGTGTTGGATCTTTGCTTGTTGTTGGGTTTTGGGTCTTTGCTTGTTGTTGGGTTTTGGGTCTTTGCTTGTTGTTGGGTTTTGGGTCTTTGCTTGTTGTTGGGTTTTGGGTCTTGCTTGTGCTTGGGTTTTGGGTCTTTGCTTGTGCTTGGGTTTTGGGTCTTTGATTGTTGTTGGGTTTTGGGTCTTTGCTTGTTGTTGGGTTTTGGGTCTTTGATTGTTGTTGGGTTTTGGGTCTTTGCTTGTTGTTGGGTTTTGGGTCTTTGCTTGTTGTTGGGTTTTGGGTCTTTGCTTGTTGTTGGGTTTTGGGTCTTGCTTGTTGTTGGGTTTTGGGTCTTTGCTTGTTGTTGGGTTTTGGGTCTTTGATTGTTGTTGGGTTTTGGGTCTTTGATTGTTGTTGGGTTTTGGGTCTTTGATTGTTGTTGGGTTTTGGGTCTTTGCTTGTTGTTGGGTTTTGGATCTTTGCTTGTTGTTGGGTTTTGGGTCTTTGATTGTTGTTGGGTTTTGGGTCTTGCTTGTTGTTGGGTTTTGGGTCTTGCTTGTTGTTGGGTTTTGGGTCTTGCTTGTGCTTGGGTTTTGGGTCTTTGCTTGGGTTTGGTCTTTGCTTGTGTTTGCGTCACTGCTTGCGTTAGGGTGTTGGGTCTTTGCTTGTTTTTGGGTCTTTGCTTGTTGTTAGGTTTTGGGTCTTTGCTTGTTGTTAGGTTTTGGGTCTTTGCTTGTTGTTAGGTTTTGGGTCTTTGCTTGTTGTTAGGTTTTGGGTCTTTGCTTCTTGTTGGGTGCTGGGTCTTTGCTTGTTGTTGGGTGCTGGGTCTTTGCTTGTTGTTGGGTGCTGGGTCTTTGCTTGTTGTTGGGTGCTGGGTCTTTGCTTGTTGTTGGGTGTTGGATCTTTGCTTGTTGTTGGGTGCTGGGTCTTGGCTTGTTGTTGGGTTTGGGTCTTTGTTGTTGGGTTTGGGTCTTTTCTTGTTGTTGGGTTTTGGGTCTTTGCTTGCATTTGGGTGTTGGCTCTTGCTTGTTGTTGGGTTTTGGGTCTTTTTTTGTGTTTCGGTCTTGGGTCTTTTGGATGTACAGGCTTCTATCTCAGTGTATTGCTGGGCTTTATAAGGACACAGGGATGGGATGTTTGTTAAAGATCCTTGATGCTTTCCATTAGAACTGAAGAAGTGGCTTGAATACGCTAACAAAAAGTCTTTAACAATATAGAAGCAGGCCAGTTAAATTACTATTATCTACTGTATGAATCAATATATATGTGAGGAAGTTGTATATTCTCAGTCTAGTGTGCCTAATACAATAATATAAAGACAATGTCGCAATCTCACACAGCCTCTTAGTAATAAACATATGAAAAATGTTCCTCCCTTTAGAGTAACAGGCACGGCACGGGCACCTAGTAGACCATTTAAACCTAAATACTGCATGGGATGATTGATGGATGGTCTTTCAGCTTGTATCTCTGTTATACTTGATCCTGAATCCTGCTGGACTCTGCTGGGGACCCTGCTTTTGTCTGACCTGCCTCTGGATTACACCTACCTGTTTATGTGTGCTGTCTACCTGTGTTACCAACCTTGGCTTTTACTCTTGACCAAGATTTTGCCTGTTGATTCTGTACCGCACTGCCTGCATGTTGTCAACCTCTGCTCATCTCTGACCTTGATCTGGTGCCCTCCTGCTCATCTGTAACTGAACTCGGCTTGTGACTTGGCTCTGCTCTTTACTGGTCTGGGTGAAGCCGAGGAGCCCTCATCACTGTGCTTCTACTTGTCTGACATCAGCACTACCAGGTTCAAGTCCGCAGTTCCAGCTTCCTGGCACCAGAGCCCTTCCATTGCTCTAGCAGTCTCAACTTCCAGGGGTGCTCGTACAGGAATTGTGAAGGAGGTCACCCTCATACGGGTACGTGACATGGGAGGTGGAAGGGACCACTGGGCAGGTGGAAGGGACCACTGGGCAGCAAGGGATGAACACTCCTAGATTTGTAAGGTTTCTCTTCCATAAAGAGGTGTTCAGTGGCAGAATTTAGCAAATTTTATGTTACTGGCTTTAGGAGCTCTGCGGCTCCAGATTGCAAGTGGTGCTAAATGCATAATGCGCGTGTGCTGGCTTTAGATAAAGGCTTGCCGAAGCCGGACAAGAGCTTGGCCTCTGTCTGCTAATAGCTTATTTACAACTGCAGACAAGACTCTTATGGCTCAGAGCGGTCCCAACTCCCGCAGGCCAGGAAAGGAAACAAATGAATACAATTACTGTCTAGGATTCCAATCTGGTGAATCATAAAAACCACAGCTGGGGTAATGTTTGAGGTTGGGTCCTTCAATAGAATGAAATGAAATGGGGTGATTTTCTTGGAAATTTCTTTTGCAAAGATACTAGACAAAGGTCACAGTGGTTGATTAAATAGCAAATGAGAGCAGCAACTGGAGTTCAAGGGCCCATTTAAGCCTCTGGAGTTTAAGGGCCCATTTAAGCCTCTGGAGTTCAAGGGCCCATTTATGCCTCTGGAGTTTAAGGGCCCATTTAGACTACTGCGTTGCGGTGATGAGTGCCTAAACCCAGGTGCACGACCACAACATGTGCCTACATGTTATATGCATTGCAGTGAATATCGAAGAGAAGTATACACCGCTCAGGTGAGTCTGTATCCTCAATCCGTCCTGGGTGCCTGGCCTCGGCTCGCCACCGCAGATAATGCAATTAGCAACGGAAACGGCCGCACACCACCGGGAAACTTGAATGAAGCAAATTAATTCTTTATTTGTAAATGCCCAAGTAGAAGGTACAGCAGAACGGGAATGGTAAACGCCATTAAACGTAAAAACATTGTAAGTCAACAGATATTCCAAAACATCCAGACGAATCTCCTTCGCGAATTCCGTATAATGTTCCAAATGGAAATTAACTGATTGGATGGCTAAATTGTAAGGAATTGTAATGTTCCGGGAAACCTTTGGTACCCTAAATTACTCTTTTTACAAGTGTATGCGCCCCACCATTCTCTTTTGGAAAGGTGCGCATACACCTTTAAGACTGAAGCTGTCATCACTCAGCGCCGGACTAGATGGCTATTTAAATCGCCGGTTCTCACTCAAATGTGTTCGTTCAAACACCCTTACCTGGATGCTAACTTGGCTTGAAGCTTTCGTACTTGCAAGCATACCTCGCTGACGGAACCTCGCTGCGCTGATCCCTGTATCCCGCTTCCGGATCATCCGCTCCTCCTGAACCAACCTTCGGCTGTATTGCTATTAGTGCTAAGTACCCCGCAGGGGAACCCTCTATAAACTTATACTAAGCTTACACTATCTAGCTCTGCATAGTAAAGACTATTTATCACATCTGCATATCTAGATTGCTAGCTCTTAAGACTACTGCTACTTATTCCTGCACTGGGTTGATCTCTCTTGTATGTCCACCTGCTACTCTGTCATCTGCTACCATACATGATTGCTAAACCTACCTGCATCCATCTGCTACTGTCTTACCTTCAAGTGTCTGTCACCTACCACCTCCACTCAACCTGTCTCTTAAATCTTCATCACTGTGTTACTACATACATAAAGCCACTCTAGGAACCAGCTTGTTGAGTGTGTGTATTTACTAGCTGAATTAAGACCTTCCACACATGATGAGTCATTGAGGTTGGGAATGGTATCTCAGCATCTCTCTTACATGACTACTGAAGTGGAATATTTCTGCAGCTGAAAATCCACACCATACATGAAACGCAGGAGCGTTACAGGAATAGATGAATAAATACTTGCAACGTTACAAGTAACCCACATAAAATTATCTTCCCAGTATACAACTTTTAGAAGATGATTACTGTCCTTCAAATAGCTGGGAAGCGTGGTTACTAATGGTTGCAATTGTCTATCCAGCCATTGACCCAGTTTTTCATTTAGAGACCCTATACCAGATATGATAGGCCTCCCATGTAATGGATTTAACCCCTTGTGCATTTTTGGGGAGATGATAAAAAGTGGGAGTGACAGGATAACTGGGAATTAAATCCTCTGCAGTTTTTTTTTTTATCAAATATACCCAGTTTGACTCCCTCCTCCACAAGTGTCTTAAGGGTCATTTTATATTTCTTAGTGGGGTCACTTCCTAATCTAACTGGTATGTGTGGTTGTTAAGGCGCTTTTCCACTGCATGGTACGGATCGGTTTGGCTCAGTTTGGCGCTTTTCCACTGCATGGTACGGGTTAGAACGGTTTGGTACAGCAGCGCTTTTCAATACATGGTACGGCTCAGTACGTCTCACTTAAAGAGGAAGTAAACCCTCCTCTGACACTAAGCCTATATAATAAGGCTTACCTATAGGTACTGTAAATATCTCTTAAACATGTACTGTTTAGGAGATATTTACCTTACATGCAGCCAGTGACGTCACTGGCGCATGCACTCTGAAGGACGGCCGCTAGTGCCGTTTCTTCAGAGACCCGTGCCGTGACTGTCGGCTCCCGCGCGCGCGAGTGACGTCACTGCGGCTCTGGACAATCAGATGGCCGGATGCCACGATCACGGAAGACGGGCGACTGGACATGTCGCCCATCATAGAGTTAAGCGGCGGCACGGCGGGGCTCGTACTAAGGTAAGTATTTCATAATGAGTTAGTATGCGATGCATACTAGCTCATTATGTGTTTCTCTTTCAGCTTGAAAAAAAATAAAAATAATTTAACTGAGTTTACAACCTCTTTAAACAGTACCACCTCGGTTGGGGTTCCAAGCAGGCCGTACCGATACCATATCCCACAATCCTTTGCATGTAGCATTGATTGTTTGTCACTACTAGCCACTGATTGGTCAGAGAATCGTTGTAATCCCACCCACTTACTACTAAGTACTACAAGAGTGGAAAAGCAAACCGAGCCAAGTAGAGCCTATACAGTGCTGAAAGGTGCCGACTCGTACCACGCAGTGGAAAAGCAAACTCAGCCGAGCTGGGCCAAGCAGTGCTGAGTGGAGCCGAGCCGGTACTTGCAGTGGAAAGGTGCCATAAAAACTGTCTTTCAGCTTACTGTCTATTGGTATCAAATCCCATGACAACAAGTCCACCTTTATTGGAATTATGTATAACAATTAGTCTCCTAAAACTTGGATCCCTCTTGGCTTAAATCATGAGTGGGACCTCACGCACTTCTACGAGTAATTCTACTGTTGTATCCCCTCCGTAAGATCTTTTTTGATATGTTGAGATTATTTGTATACATATATTGTTGTTTTTATCATGCAATTCTACATGTGTCAGTATGGAGACAATCAGTTAACCAATTAGGTATGGGTGTGAGCCCTATGGGGGGTCTATTTAAATAAAGGTTCCCTGATGTATATTTTGTAGTGAACAAGTACGCTGAGCATGTGTGAAATGCATTTACCATTCCCCTTCTGCTGTACCTTGTACTTGGACATGTACGAATAAAGTATTATTTTGCTTCATTCAAGTCTCCTGGTGGTTTTGCGGCCATTTCCTTTTCTAATTGCATATCCATTGCAGTGCCATTCATTTTGAATAGCACCCCATTGCACCAGACAATGTACCTTGGTATGGGTCATGTGTCGCGTTGCCAAATATTGTGTCATCTGATTTTTAGAACATTAAGGTCAGTTTCCTAAGCAAGGTGCCGCGGCACCCTGTAGTGCCATCTGGGCTCCCTCATGGTGCCACGAGCACAGGACCAAGTTTGCTCTGGATCAACCTCATGAGTTGCCATGGTGCTGGTGGGCCAGCTGCCAGCACCATAACCACCAATAACAACCAATGACACTCCAGGGCTAGGACACATGGTATCATTCATTGCTATGATGATGGCAGCCAACTCACCCACAACATGGCAACATATGAGTCTGATTCAGGGCACGTGGCATTCAGGATCCAGCATTCGGGAGAGAAGACAGCGGCCCTCCTCCAGACCTTCTTCACCTCCTGCCCTCTGCCACACTGCTGGAGGTAGGGCTCTGATGTGAAGATGTCACTGTTTTAATAGGGGGCTCTGTGACGGAAGGATTGGGGTGGTTGGGGTACTCTTTGATGGGGGACTGTGTGATTGGAGGCTCTTTGATGGGGGGACTGTGTGCTGGGGATGGGGGTTCTGTGATGGGAGGACTCTAATGCGATGAGGAGACTCATGTATTGGGGGCCTCTGATGTATAGGGGCATCTCTGGTGTGATGGGGGACCTCTGATGTAAAGGGGAGACCCTGACTTGAGATGGCAACTTCTGACATGATGGGGACCTCCAATGTGAAGGATGGCTTCTGATGTGATGGGGGACCTCCAATGTGAAGGATGGCTTCTGATGTGATGGGGGACCTCCAATGTGAAGGATGGCTTCTGATGTGATGGGGGACCTCCAATGTGAAGGATGGCTTCTGATGTGATGGGGTACTTCTGATGTGAAGGGAGGCTTTTGATGTGGCATCAATTCCATCAAGGTGGTTGTGTGCATTGTCCCAGGCTCAAGTTTCCCATTATTACGTAACATTTATGATTTTTTACGGTTCAGACTGGGGTTCCTCCAGATTTTGCATACCTTTACAAAAAGCCACGACTGAAAAAAGGTTGAGAAACGTTGCATTAATGCAATGCACGTTTTTTTGCTATACTTTAGTGTGATTCAGTGACCTGGGCAGGGGCGTATCTACTGCGAGGCAAACAAGGCTTTTGCCCTGGGCGGCATTTTTTTAGGGGGGTGGCGCCGCCCCCCCCAGACAGAAGGGACACTACACTACACTGGATGACACCCGCCTGAAGTGTGACACCAGGGGTGGCCACAGACTGACCGTTCGGTGACAGGGGAACAAAGCAGAAGCAGGAGGCGGCAGTGACTGCAGCCTCCGATCCCGGAAGTAGCTCACTTGGCAGAGTAGGTCGGAGTTATGGGCTGTGATCATGCCTCGGCAGCCTCGCTACACACAGTTGTTGTTTTTTTTTTGGGAGGGGGGGAGGGATAGGAGAACCTCCTGGTGTAGAATGGGGGGATAGGTGAGCTTCCTTCTCTCTCAACCCCCCCCTCTCTCCCCCACCTCTTCCCACCCACCTCTTCCCCCCCTCTCACCTCCCTCTCTCTCTCCCCCACCTCTCTCCCCCACCTCTTTCCCCTATCCCTCTCCTCCCTCTCACCCCCACTCTCTTTCACCCCCACTCTCTCTCTCACCCCCATCTCTCTCTCTCTCACCGAGATCTCTCCTTCTCTCACCACCTATTATCCAGCTCGCTCTCTCTCTCTCCCCCACCACTCCCCCCTCACTCCCCCTCTCTCTCTCTCCCACCTTTTTCCCCTCTCCCTCTCTCTTCTCTCCCTCACCCAGCTCTCTCTCTCAACCCCATCTCTCTCTCCCCCCTCTCTCTCACCCAGATCTCTTTCTCGCATCCCCCTCTCTTCCCCCTCTCCTTCTCTCACCCCCCTATTATCCAGCTCTCTCTCTCTCCCGCCCACCACTCCCCCTTCACCGCCTCTCTCGCTCTCTCACTCCCTTCTCTCCCTCACCCAGCTCTCTCTCTCACCCCCCCCCCCCACTGAAGAGCCTAAAGAGTAAAGGGTGGAGTTTACAGATGAAGGGGTGGATCTTACACAGGAAGGAGCGGGACAAATTTAAATAGGGGGGGGGGCAATTTTAGTCTTGTCTAGGGTAGCACAAAACCAACATACACCAGTGACCCCAGGTTGTACGTTCATGGCCAACCTCCATCTCTTGTCTATAGGTGGCTTTAGCTTGACATTAGGTACTATCATTGGCAACTTAACTCTAGCTGCAGCTGTTTCTGAAATAGCAGAGAAGACCTACCTCCCCGACATGCCATCCATTCTGAAACACAAACATGATGGAAACGGATGTCGATGGTTAACATCAGAGATGAAGATGAGAGTGATGACGATGAATCCATGGATGCATTGGACAGTATACAGGAAGATATGATTCAGCACAAATAAACATAAAATGCTATAATACAGTATAAACAGCATAAGAGAAACTGTCTTTTTTTTCAACATATTTAGAGATACATTTAAAATAAATCAGTAAATAATGTTATAAATAAGCTTTAAAACCAAGCAAAAAATACACTTTATGTAGATATGTGTACGTTTAAGGCAACACTTAAAATGTCACTAAACCCACAACAACATCATAAAAAACAATTAATAAATGGTGTATTACATGCTGTTCATACTCACTCAGTCACTATGAGATTTGCTTTCTGCAAAAAAACCTGGTTGATCCTTCTGCTCTCTATCTCCCCCTTTTTTCCAACCTCAGGAGGAACCCCTAGGGTTCCAGAGAACCCTGGTTGAGAAACCCTGCTCTATAGTCACATGGGCTCTTCAGATGTGATAGGCAAAGAAACTCACTGAAAACGGAGCATGTGCAGAGTTGTCACCACAGCTGCAAAATACCTAGTTGAATTGGGGACATGGACCGCTTCCTGATTGGCCAGGAGGAGAATCTATGTGACAATAGCGAATATTTATTCGCTATTGTCGCACAACTGGGTGAACTCAGGGCGCAGTGCTCTGCGCCCCGAGCCTACCCTTTTTTGAAGCCTATTAGAGCCTCTGGCTCTAGTCACATGCTTAAAAAAAAAAAACCCCCATTGGAATCCATGCGTCCGGCGCCCTGCATGTAGATTAGGGGGCCGGACGCATGGATAGGGGGGGGGCGGCACCCCTGCGCCCCCAATGGACGGGCCACCGCTGACTTAGGAACAGCCAGGCTGTTAATCAGCACTGCCACAAGTGTAGATGGGGTTAAGTATCTTGCTCTCTCTACTCTCTGATAAGATGACTTGGTGATTGATATCTTATCTTCAGGACACTCTCACTAGCATCCCCTTTCAGCTGACACCCGTCCACTGACTATCCTAGGAGCAGGGGTAGTCCCCCTCAGGTCAGGGCCCTTGACACGAGTTCCTGTACTCATGATACTGCAGAAACAGGACCTCCAGTGTCTCCCCTCTCAGTCAGCTTCCCTTGACCTCTGGGTTCAGCTCCTCCCGAACACTCCTCCGGCCCTCAGAACGACCCTCTGAGGCCCATGGCACCTCTACAGAGGAGGAGGCAGCCGCCCCCTCTCTCTGGGACTCCGCTCCCCAACTAAAGACCCCCCAGCTCATGTTCTTCTGGCTTTTATACAGTATCCCAACATGCACCAAGGCACCCTGCCCTCTGCCAATCATCAGGACTATATCAAAAGCCCATGCACCCATTGGTCAGGTTTCCTCCCACTGTTCAACATGCCTCCCTATTGGACCAGTGTGAAACACTCTCTAGATAGAATGAATCGCATGCTGAGCACAATGAGCAGACCTCACTAACAGATCCTGCTCTCTGGTAGGCAGAGAACAATGTTGATTTACCTGCGGGTCTTCTGGTAAGCAGACAGAGCTCAAAACTATACTCTCTCTCACTAGAACCTACCTAGGAGGGTGCTCAACTCACCCCCCCGTCAAACAAGCCATGTCCTCACTAGCACCTACCTAGGAAGGTGCTACACTTACCCCCTGCCAAACCGAGCCATGTCCTCACTAGCACCTACCTAGGAGGGTGCTATACTTACCCCCTGCCAAACGAGCCATGTCCTCAATAGCACCTACCTAGGAAGGTGCTACACTCACCCCCCCGCCAAACGAGCCATGTCCTCAATAGCACCTACCTAGGAAGGTGCTACACTCACCCCCCCCCCCCCGCCAAACGAGCCATGTCCTTAATAGCACCTACCTAGGAAGGTGCTACACTCACCCCCTGCCAAACGAGCCATGTCCTCAATAGCACCTACCTAGGAGGGTGCTACACTCACCCCCCCGCCAAACGAGCCATGTCCTCAATAGCACCTACCTAGGAAGGTGCTACACTCACCTCCCCCGCCAAACGAGCCATGTCCTTAATAGCACCTACCTAGGAAGGTGCTACACTCACCCCCTGCCAAACGAGCCATGTCCTCAATAGCACCTACCTAGGAAGGTGCTACACTCACCCCCCGCCAAACGAGCCATGTCCTCAATAGCACCTACCTAGGAAGGTGCTACACTCACCCCCCGCCAAACGAGCCATGTCCTCAATAGCACCTACCTAGGAAGGTGCTACACTCACCCCCCGCCAAACGAGCCATGTCCTCAATAGCACCTACCTAGGAAGGTGCTACACTCACCCCTCGCCAAACGAGCCATGTCATCACTAGCACCTACCTAGGGAGGTGCTACACTCACCCCCCGCCAAATGAGCCATGTCCTCACTAGCACCTACCTAGGAGGGTGCTACACTCACCCCTGCCAAACCGAGCCATGTCCTCACTAGCACCTACCTAGGAGGGTGCTACAGATACTATCACCTTATCATCCCTCCTACCAATACCTTTTGGGCTGAGTAATGCTATTTCGTGGGGAACCTTGCATAGGGCATTTAATTCAGTACCCCAATATTATTATAGGCCAGTCTGGTTTATTGTCAAGTAAACACTATACTCTGCACCCTGTCAACTGTTTCCTTACAAGTCATTCGGCCATTGTTACTGAGCCTCTTGAGTGGATGTGTAAGTCACGCTATGGGCATTACATACTGTGGTTTGAAACACACAAGACCTTTGCACACCGTATATCTAAGTTTTTTAATTTTTTGAATAGGATATATCTCTTGGCAGCCAAGGTAGAAGGTCCTGAGGAAGCGACTTAATGTGAAACACGTCAACCTCTAGGATGATGAGCAGAGATGCAAAAAACTCATTCTCCCTATCTGTCAACATAAAAAGTGACTTTTACAACAGAGATTTTTGTTTCATTATTATTTACTCTGGAATACAATGTGGAAGCAAAAAAGATCTAGCTGTTCCTTTCCTGCTGCCTTCCAGAATACTCATACACTCACCGGCCACTTTATTAGGTCCCCCTTGCTAGTAGCGGGTTGGACCTCCTTTTGCCTTCATTCTTGGTGGCAGAGATACAACAAGGTGATGGAAACTTTCCTCAGAGATTTTGCTCCATAGTGACATGATGGCATCACGCAGTTGCTGCAGATTTGTTGGCTGCACATCCATGATGCCAATCTACCATTCCACCACATCCCAAAGGTGCTCTATTGGATGAGATGTGGTGAGTGTGGAGGCCATTGGAGGACAGTGACCTGATATGGTGAGTGTGGAGTCCAATGGAGGACAGTGACCTGATCTGGTGAGTGTGGAGGCCATTGGAGTACAGTGACCTGATCTGGTGAGTGTGGAGGCCATTGGAGGACAGTGACCTGATCTGGTGAGTGTGGAGGCCATCTGATTACAATGACTGGGTCTGGTGAGTGTGGAGGCCATTGGAATACAGTGACTGGATCTGGTGAGTGTGGAGGCCATTGCAGTACAGGGACCTGATCTGGTGAGTGTGGAGGCCATTGGAGAACAGTGACCTGATCTGGTGAGTGTGGAGGCCTTCTGATTACAATGACTGGGTCTGGTGAGTGTGGAGGCCATTGGAATACAGTGACTGGATCTGGTGAGTGTGGAGGCCATTGGAGTACAGGGACCTGATCTGGTGAGTGTGGAGGCCATTGGAGGACAGTGACCTGATCTGGTGAGTCTGGAGGCCATTGGAGGACAATGACCTGATCTGGTGAGTGTGGAGGCCATTGGAGTACAGTGACCTGATCTGGTGAGTGTGGAGGCCATTGGAGGAAAGTGTCCTGATCTGGTGAGTGTGGAGGCCATTGGAGTACAGTGACCTGATCTGGTGAGTGTGGAGGCCATTGGAGGACAGTGACCTCATTGTCATGGTGAAGAAACCAGTGGTGAGATGATTGGAGCTTTGTGACATGGTGCATTATCCTGCTGGAAGGAGCCATCAGAAGATGGGGACACTGTAGTCATAAAGGGATGGACATGGTCAGCAACAATACTCCGGTAGGCCGTGGTGTTTAAACCATGCTCAATTGGTGCTAAGGGGCTCAAAGTGTGCCAAGAAAATATCCCCCTCACCATTACACCACCACCAGCCTGAACCGTTGATACAAGGTAGGATGGATCCATGCTTTCATGTTTAGGCCAAATTCTGACCCTACCATCTGAATGTGGCAGCTAAAATGGAGACTCATCAGACCAGGCAACGTTTTTCCAATCTTCTATTGTCCAATTTGGTGAGCCGGTGCAAATTGTAGCCTCAGTTTCCCGTTCTTAGCTGACTTGAGAAGCACCCAGTGTGGTCTTCTGTTGCTGTAGCCCATCTGCTTCAATTTTTGATGTGTTGTGCATTCAGAGATGGCATT